>NW_019154267.1:39924-76484 GCF_002288905.1 Enhydra lutris kenyoni
TGCTCTTGGGAACGGGGTCCCACCCACAGGCTAGGAGGTTCCTGCAGAGCCCCAGAGCTACCGCCACATTCTAAGGTCTCCCTGGACACCAAGCAACATTGTGACCCGTCAGAATGAGAACCTGCATCAACTCAGATCCCTTGGAACTGAGAAGCAGAGCCACTGGATCAAAGCAGCCCTGTTCCTAGGCTTCAGTGGTAACGGAGGTGGAGTTTCCAGGCATCCATTAGGAGAGCTCTGCTATCGAATCTTTCCATATGGGGACCCTGTAGCCCTCTAACTGGACTTCCCCTGTCCCGCTAAAGGACACCTTGCTGTTTGGAGCAGCTCACAAGCTACAGCTTCGGAAAGCTGCCAAGGCTTCTTGAGGCCGCACGAGCATTCATGGGCCATCGTGGATACAAATTGCATCGTGAGCAGACATCTCACACTTGATCGTCCTCAGGTGCTTGAGATCTGGAAACAGACGCTGCACATTGGAACTGTTATGGCCTCGGCACTGAACATAAGCATAGCTTTGTTTTCAGACTTCCATCCTCACACACCTTGCCAGCAGGCCATCGATATTGGGAATTCTGGAAAAACAAAGCTGCCTTTTCCTGCCCACCGGAAGGAAGAAAAGCCAGAGAGTATGCCTCTCGGCCCAAATCCGAACCCTTGGTGGTGTTGTCCAGGCCACGTGACCCACAACCCCACTCTGGAATCCTTGTTTGGGCGGGAATCTGACGTGGAAAACAGCACTCTTCCCTTCCCCCAGAAAGACAGCAAACACTTGGGAGCCGGGGAAAAACCCCAGATAGGAAGAACCTCCCATGGACCCATGTAGCAACCCTATCATTCCGAGGCCATCCTAGATATAGAGTCCAGACAGAAAAGCCTCTACTACTGCTCCCAGGCATCGAATTTCAAATCCTGAGGAGCTGCTTTCAGGGTCTGCAGATCTAGCCTGCCATAACTTCGCTCCTAAGTCTTCCCCGAGTTGCTGTCTGAAGACTTGGTTCCCAAAGCCGTGACCACATGCCCTCCAGGATGGGACCTCCAGAACCAAACAGCATCACTGGGCCTGCTCTCCCGAGGGAACTCTGCACATCTCATTTGCCCAAACCTTCCAGAATGGGAGAAACCTTCAAGGCACCTGAACCCACACCAATTTCATAGGCTGCCCTGGAAAAAATGCGGAGTCTGACTGACACACCTTCAGCACCTACCTGCAGGAAGAAACGAACGTCAATGGACCTGAGTCTGAAGATTGAACCTGACATGCCCCTAGATCCTCATCCAATATCTAGGTTAGGTTTTCAGGCCTCCGTCCCTCAGGCCTGTTCTGGAAAAACCAACTTATGGCCCGACGTTTGGCCCCTAGCCATACAATAGAATCCCTCTGGTCTCGAGCAGGAAACCTGCTTTTGAGAACCGGGACCAACCCTCAGACTAAGAGATTCCTGCATGGCCCCAGAGCCACAGCCACATTCTAAGATCTCCCTGGACACCAAGCAGCATTGTGATCAGTCAGACTGAGAACCTCTGTCAACTCAGATCACTTGGAACTTCGAACCAGAGACAGCGGATCAAAGCTGCCCTGTTCCTTGACTGCTGTGGTAATGCGAGGTTGGGTTTCCAGGCATCCATTCGGAGAGCTCTGCTGTCGAATCCTTCCATGTGGGAGACGTCTAAGGTGACTACCCCTGTCCCGCAGAAGGACACCTTGTGGTTTGGAGCAGCTCACAAGCTCCAGCTTGGATAAGCCTCTAAGGCTTCTTGAGGCCACCCGAGAATTCGTTGGCCATCATGGACACAAATACCAGTGTGAGCAGACAACTCACCCTCACCCATCCTCAGGTGCTGGAGATCTTGAAACAGCTGCTGCCCATTGGAACTGTCATGTCCTCGGCACTGAACATAACCATAGCTTGTGTTTTCAGATTTCGATCCTCACAAGATTTGCCAGAAGGCCCTACACCTTGGGAATTCTGGAGTCACAAAGCTGCCTTCTACCTCGCCAACAGAAAGAAGAAATGTCCTACAGGTCTGCCCAAAACCCTCAATGAGCGTCCAATACACAACCCTCAAGGGCACCCTGATATCATAGGTCACCCTGTGAACTAAAGCTCTGTGTAACACAGCCCGAGACCCAATCTCCTGGCGGCCAGCCAGATAGGGGGACCCATATCCTGCAGGTGGAAACTGCCTTGGCCTGAGACCGTTATTTCCATCCAACCTGGGTATGCAGGGATCTGACCCCAGAAGGTGTGCAAAACCCTGCTCTTGTGTGTACCTGAAGCACAACAGAGTACTCCTCCTTCCACATGGCAGGAAAGTGGATGTATATATGGTTGTACCTCTTTCAGAGTGGGAGCCACCTGCATGGCCTCTGAGACCACGCCAACTCAGAGGGGCAACTGGACACAAACAGGCATTTTGACTCTTAGACTGAGACCCCTTACAAGCACAGCCTGTCGGGGCTGGACCAGGATCCCACTGAAAGAACCTATTGTGCCCCTAGTCCCAATCCTAACCCTTGGTGGGGTTGTCCAGGCCACGTGACCCACAACCCGTCTCTGGAATCCGTGTTTGGACAGGACCCCTGAGATGGAAAAGAGTACTCTTCCCTTCCCCCAGAAAAACACCAAACTCTTGGGAGCCTGGCAGAATCCCCAGAAAGGGAGAATATCCCATGGACCCATGTGCTCAACCGTCCGTTCCGAGACCGTCCTAGGTATACAGTCCAGAGAGAAAAGCCTCTGCTCCTGCCTCCCAGGCACCCGAATTTCAAATCCTGAGGAGCTGCTTTCAGGGTCTGCACATCGGGCTGCCATAACCTCGCCCCTAATTCTTCCCCGAGTTGCTGTCTGAAAACTTCGTTCCCAAAGCCTTGACCACATGCCCTCCAGGATGGTACCCCAGAACCAAACCGCATCACTGGGCCTGCTCTCCCGAAGAAACTCTGCCCGTCTCAGTTGCCCAAACCATCCAGAATGGGAGAAACCTGCAAGGCACCTATACCCACCCCAATTTCAGAGGCTGCTGTGGAAAAAAGCAGCAGTATGAGACACCGTCAGCACCTACCTCCAAGAAGACACGCACGTCAATGGGCCTGAGTCCGAAGATTCAACCTGACATGCCCCTTGGACCTCATCCAAAACCTAGCTTAGGTTTTCAGGCCTCGGTCCCTCCGGCCTGTTCTGGAAAACCAACATATGGCCCAATGTGCGGTCCCTGAGCCATACAGTAGAACCTCTCTGGTCCCGAGAAGGAAACTTTGCTCTTGGGAACGGGGTCCCACCCACAGTCTAGGAGGTTCCTGCATGGCCCCAGAGCTACCGCCACATTCTAAAATCTCCCTGGACACCAAACAGCATTGTGACCCGTCAGACTGTGAACCTCCGTCATTTCAGATCCCTTGGAACTGCGAAGCAGAGCCACTGGATCAAAGCTGCTCTGTTCCTAGGCTTCAGGGGTAACGGAAGTGGAGTTTCCAGGCATCCATTCGGAGAGCTCTGCTATCGAATCTTTCCATATGGGGACCTGGAGCCCTCTAACTGGACTTCCCCTGTCCCGCTGAAGGACACCTTGCTGTTTGGAGCAGCTCACAAGCTCCAGCTTCGGAAAGCCGCCAAAACTTCTGGAGGCCGCACGAACATTCGTGGGCCATCATGGATACAATTTCCAGCGTTAGCAGACATCTTATCCTCGATCGTCCTCAGGTGCTTGAGATCTCGACACAGACGCTGCACATTGGAACTGTTATGGCCTCGGCACTGAACATAAGCATAGCTTTGTTTTCAGAATTCCATCCTCACACACCTTGCCAGCAGGCCTTCCATATTGGGAATTCTGGAAAAACAAAGCTGCCTTCTGCCTGCCCATCGGAAGGAAGAAATGCCCTACGGGTCTGCCCTGAATCCCCAGATGAGGGTCCAGCAGCATGGCCCTCAAGGCACCCTGATATCATAGGCCGCCCTGTGAACTGATGCTCTGTCTGACACAGCCTGAACCCCGGACTCCTGTCATCCAGCCACATAGCGCGACCAATATCCTGCAGGAGGGCTCTGTCTTGGTCAGAGTCCGTCATCTCCTGCGAACCTGGGTATGTAGGTATCTGATCCCAGAAGATAGCGCAACTCCCTGCCTATGGGGGAACCTGAATCATAGCAGAGTCCTCCTCCTTCCTCATGGCAGGAATGTGGATGTTGAGATGGTTGTTCTTTTCTAGAGTGGGAGCCAGCTACATGGCCCATGAGACCACGCCCACTCAGGAGGGGCAGCTGGGCACAAGCAGGCATTATGTCCCTCAGCATGAGATCCCTTTAAAGCACACCCTGTTGGGGGCTGGACCAGGAAGCCAGAGAGCAGGCCTCTCATGCCTCTTGGCCCAAATCCTAACCCTTGGTGGGGTTGTCCAGGCCACGTGACCCACAACCCCACTCTGGAATCCTTGTTTGGGCGGGACACCTGACGTGGAAAACAGCACTCTTCCCTTCCCCCAGAAAGACAGGAAACTCTTGGGAGCCGGGGAAAAACCCCAGATTGGTAGAACCTCCCATGGACCCATGTAGCAAAGCTATCATTCTGAGACCATCCTGGATATAGAGTCCAGACAGAAAAGCCTCTGCTACTGCTCCCAGGCATCCGAATTTCAAATCCTGAGGAGCTGCTTTCAGGGTCTGCAGATCGGGCCTGCCATAACTTTGCTCCTAATTCTTCCCCGAGTTGCTGTCTGAAGACTTGGTTCCCAAAGCCGTGACCACATGCCCTCCAGGATGGGACCTCCAGAACCAAACAGCATCACTAGGCCTGCTCTCCCGAGGGAACTTTTCACATCTCAGTTTCCCAAACCTTCCAGAATGGGAGAAACCTTCAAGGCACCTGAACCCACACCAATTTCATAGGCTGCTCTGGAAAAAATGCGCAGTCTGAGTGACATACTTTCAGCACCTACCTGCAGGAGGAAACGCACGTCAATGGACCTGAGTCTGAAGATTGAACCTGACATGCCCGTAGAACCTCATGCAATACCTAGGTTATGTTTTCAGGCCTCTGTCCCTTAGGCCTGTTCTGGAAAACCAACTTATGGCCCAACGTGTGGCCCCTAGTCATACAATAGTATCCCTCTGGTCTCGAGAAGGAAACCTTGCTCTTGAGAACGGGGAACAATCCTCAGCCTAGGAGAATCCTGCATGGCCTCGGAGCCACAGCCACATTCTAAGGTCTCCCTGGACACCAAGCAGCATTGGGACCCGTATGACTGAGAACCTCTGTCAACTCAGATCACTTGGAACTTCGAACCAGAGGCCGCGGATCAAAGCTGCCCTGTTCCTTGGCTGCTGTTTTAACGCGAGGTGTGGTTTCCAGGCATCCATTCGAGAGCTCTGCTGTCAAATCTTTCCATGTGGGAGACCTCTAAGCTGATTTCCCCTGTCCCGCAGAAAGACACCTTGTGGTTTGGAGCAGCTCACAAGCTCCAGCTTCGATAAGCCTCCAAGGCTTCTTGAGGCCACCCGAGCATTCGTTGGCCATCATGGATACAAATTCCAGTGTGAGCAGACATCTCACCCTCGCCCATCCTCAGGTGCTGGAGATCTTGAGACAGCGGCTGCACATTGGAACTGTCATGCCCTCGGCACTGAACATAACCAGAGCTTGTGTTTTCATATTTCGATCCTCACAAGCTTTGCCAGCAGGCCCTCAACCTTGGGAATTCTGGAGTCACAAAGCTGCCTTCTACCTGGCCAGCAGAAGGAAGAAATGTCCTACAGGTCTGCCCAAAACACCCAATGAGCGTCCAACCACACGGCCCTCAAAGGCACCCATATTATAGGTCGCCCTGTGAACTAATGTTCTGTGTAACACAGCCCGAGACCCAATCTGTCAGTCAGCCAGATAGCGGGACCCATATCCTGCAGGTGGGAACTGCCTTGTCCCGAGCCCGTTATTTCCATCCAACCTGGGTATGCAGGTATCAGACCCCAGAAGGTAGTGCTAAACCCTGCCCTTGTGTGTACCTGAAGCACAACAGAGTACTCCTCCTTCCCCATGGCAGGAAGTGGATGTTGATATGGTTGTACTACTTTCAAAGTGGGAGCCACTGCATGGCCCATGAGACCAAGCCCACTCAGGAGGGGCAACTGGGCACAAACAGGCATTGTGACTCTTCTCCTGAGACCCCTTTCAAGCACAGCCTTTCGGGGCTGGACCAGGATCCCACAGAGAGAACCTATTGTGCCCCTAGACCCAAATCCAAACCCTTGGTGTGGTTGCCCAGGCCACGTGACCCACAACCCGTCTCTGGAATCCCTGTTTGGGCAGGACCCCTGAGATGGAAAAGGGCACTATACCCATCCCCGAGAAAAACACCAAAGTCTTGGGAGCCTGGCAGAATATCCAGAAAGGGAGAATATCCCATGGACCCATGTGCTCACCCGTCCATTCCGAGACCATCCTAGGTATACATTCCAGAGAGAAAAGCCTCTGCTACTGCTTCCCTGGCACCCTAATTTCAAATCCTGAGGAGCTGCTGTAAGGGTCAACACATCGGGCCTGCCAAAACCTCGCCCCTAATTCTTCCCGAGTTGCTGTCTGAAGACTTCGTTCCCAAATCCTTGATCACATGCCCACCAGGATGGGACCGCCAGAACCACACCGCATCACTGGGCCTGCTCTCCCGAGGAAACTCTGCTCATCTCAGTTGCCCAAACCATCCAGAATGGGAGAAACCTGCAAGGAACCTGAACCCACCGCAATTTCAGAGGCCGCTCTCGAAAAAAGGCGCAGTATGAGACACCGTCAGCACCTACCTCCAGGAAGACACGCACGTCAATGGGCCTGAGTCCGAAGATTCAACCTGACATGCACCTAGGACCTCATCCAAAACCTAGCTTAGGTTTTCAGGCCTCTGTCCCTCCGGCCTGTTCTGGAAAACCAACGTATGGCCCAACGTGTGGTCCCTGAGCCATACAGTAGAACCCCTCTGGTCCCGAGAAGGAAACTTTGCTCTTGGGAACGGGGTCCAACCCACAGGCTAGGAGGTTCCTGCATGGCCCCAGAGCTACCGCCACATTCTAAGATCTCCCTGGACACCAAGCAGCATTGTGACCCGTCAGACTGATCAACTCCTTCAACTCAGATCCCTTGTAACTGCGAAGCAGAGCCACTGGATCAAAGCTGCTCTGTTCCTAGGCTTCAGGGGTAACGGAAGTGGAGTTTCCAGGCATCCATTCGGAGAGCTCTGCTATCGAATCTTTCCATATGGGGACCCTAGAGCCCTCTAAATGGACTTCCACTGTCCCGCTGAAGGACACCTTGCTGTTTGGAGCAGCTCACAAGCTCCAGCTTCGGAAAGCCGCCAGGCTTCTTGAGGAGGCACGAGCATTCGTGGGCCATCATGGATACAAATTCCAGCATGAGCAGACATCTCACACTCGATCGTCCTCAGGTGCTTGAGATCTCGAAACAGACGCTGCATATTGGATCTGTTATGGTCTCGGCACTGAACATAAGCATAGCTTTGTTTTCATTTCCATCCTCACACACCTTGCCAGCAGGCCAACCATATTGGGAATTCTGGTAAAACAATGCTTCCTTCTGGCTGCCCACCGGAAGGAAGAAATGCCCTACGGGTCTGCCCAGAATCCCCACATGAGGGTCCAGCAGCATGGCCCTCAATGGCACCCTGATATCATAGGCCGTCCTGTGAACTGATGATCTGTCTGACACAGCCCGTGCCCCGGCCTCCTGTCAGCCAGTCACATAGCGCGACCCATATCCTGCAGGTGGGCTCTGTCTTGGTCGGAGCCCGTCATCTCCTGTGAGCCTTCGTATACAGGTATCTGACCCGAGAAGGTAGCGCAAATCTCTGACTATGGGGGAACCTGAATCACAGCAGAGTACTCCTCCTTCTACATGGCAGAAATGTGTATGTTGAGATTGTTGTACTACTCTAGGGTGGGAGCCATCTACATGGCCCTTGAGACCTCGCCCACTCAGGAGGGGCACCTGGGCACAAGCTGGCCTTGTGACCCTCAGCCTGAGACCTCTTTAAAGCACACCCTGTTGGGGGCTGGACCAGGAAGCCAGAGCGCAGGTCTCTCGTGCCTCTTGGCCAAAATCCTAACCCTTGGTGGGGTTGTCCATTCAACGTGACCCACAACCACACTCTGGAATCCTTGTTTGGGCGGGACCCCTGATGTGGGAAACAACACTCTTCCCTTCCCTCTGAAAGACAGTAAACTCTTGGGAGTCGTGGAAAAACCCCAGATAGGAAGAACCTCCAATGGACCCATGAAGCAACCCTATCATTCCGAGGCGATCCTGTATATAGAGACCAGACAGAAAAGCCTCTTCTACTGCTCCCAGACATTCGAATTTTAAATACGGAGGAGCTGCTTTCAGGCTCTGCAGATCGGGCCTGCCATATCTTCGCTCTTAATTCTTCCCCGAGTTGGTGTCTGAAGACTTGGTTCCCAAAGCCGTGACCACATGCCCTCCAGGATGGGACCTCCAGAACCAAATAGCATCACTGGGCCTGCTCTCCCGAGGGAACTCTGCACATCTCATTTGCCCAAACCTTCCAGAATGGGAGAAAACTTCAGGGCACCTGAACCCACACCAATTTCATAGGCTGCTCTGGAAAAAATGCGCAGTCTGACTGACACACCTTCAGGATCTACCTGCAGGAAGAAACGCACGTTAATGGACCTGAGTCTGAAGATTGAACCTGACATGCCCCTAGAACCTCACCCAATACCCAGCTTAGGTGTCCAGTCCTCCGTCACTCAGTCCTTTCTGGAAAACCAACTTGTGGACCAACGGGTGGCCCTAGGCATACAATAGAATCCCTCTGGTCTCGAGAAGGGAACCTTGCTCTTGAGAACCGGGACCAACTTTCAGCCTAGGAGATTCCTGCATGGCCCCAGAGCCACAGCCACATTCTAAGGTTTCCCTGGACACCAAGCAGCATTGGGAACTGTCAGACTGAGAACCTCTGTCAACTAAGATCGCTTGGAACTTCGAACCAGAGGCAGCGGATCAAAGCTGCCCTGTTCCTTGGCTGCTGTGGTAAAGCAAGGTGGGGTTTCCAGGCATCCATTCGGAGAGCTCTGCTGTCGAATCTTTCCATGTGGGAGACCTCTATGCTGACTTCCGTTGTTCCACAGAAGGAAAACTTGTGGTTTGGAGCAGCTCACAAGATCCAGCTTCGATAAGCCTCAAGGCTTTTGGAGGCCACCCGAGCATTCGTTGGCCAACATGGATACAAATTCCAGTGTGAGCAGACATCTCACCCTTGCCCATCCTCAGGTGCTGGAGATCTTGAAACAGCTGCTGCACATTGGAACTGTCATGCCCTCGGCACTGAACATAACCATAGCTTGTGTTTTCAGATTTCGATACTCACAAGCTTTGCCAGAAGGCCCTCCACCTTGGGAATTCTGGAGTCACAAAGCTGCCTTCTACCTGGCCAACAGAAAGAAGAAATGTCCTACAGGTCTTCCCAAAACCCCAAAAGAGCGTCCAACCACACGGCCCTCAAGGGCACCCTGATATCTTAGGTCGCCCTGTGAACTAATTCACTGTGTAACACAGCCTGAGACCCAATCTCCTGTCGGCCAGCCAGATAGCGGGACCCATATCCTGCTGGTGGGAACTGCCTTGGCCCGAGCCCGTTATTTCCATCCAACCTGGGTATGCAGGTATCCGACACCAGAAGGTAGTGCAAAACCGTGCCCTTGTGTGTACCTGAAACACAACAGAGTACTCCTCCTTCCCAATGGCAGGAAAGTGGATGTTGATATGGTGGTACTACTTTCAGAGTGGGAGCCACCTGCATGGCCCATGAGACCACGTCCACTCAGGAGGGGCAAATGGGCACAAACAGGCATTGTGACTCTTAGCCTGAGACCCGTTTCAAGCACAGCCTGTCGGGGCTGGACCAGGATCCCACCAAGAGAACCTATTGTGCCCCTAGACCCAAATCCGAACCATTGGTGGGGTTGTCCAGGCCACATGACCCACAACCCGTCTCTCGAATTCCTGTATGGACAGGATGCCTGAGATGGAAAAGAGCACTCTTCTCTTCCCCCAGAAAAACACCAAACATTTGGGAGACTGGCAGAATCCCCAGAAAGGGAGAATATCCCATGGAACCATGTGCTCATCCGTCCATTCTGAGACCATCCTAGTTATACAGTCCAGAGAGAAAAGCCTCTGCTACTGCCTCCCAGACACCCGAAATTCTAATACTGAGGATCTACTTTCAGGGTCTGCACATCGGGCCTGCCATAACCTCGCCCCTAATTCTTCCCCGAGTTGCTGTCTGAAGACTTCCTTCCCAAAGCCTTGACCACATACCCTCCAGGAGTGTAACCCAGAACCACACCACATCACTGGGCCTGCTCTCCCGAGGAATCTCTGCCCGTATCAGTTGCCCAAATCATCCAGTTGGGAGAATCCTGAAAGGCACCTGGACCCACCCCAATTTCAGAGGCCATCTGGAAAAAAGGCGCAGTATGAGACACCGTCAACACCTACCTCCAGGAAAACACGCACGTCAATGGGCCTGAGTCCGAAGATTCAACCTGACATGCCCCTAGGACCTCATCCAAAACCTAGCTTAGGTTTTCAGGCCTCTGTCCCTCCGGCCTGTTCTGGAAAACCAACATATGGCCCAACATGTGGTCCCTGAGCCATACAGTAGAACCCTTATGGTCCTGAGAAGGAAACTTTGCTCTTGGGACGGGGTCCCACCCACAGGCTAGGAGGTTCCTGCATGGACCCAGAGTTACCGCCACATTCTGAGGTCTCCCTGGACACCAAGCAGCATTGGGACCCGTCAGACTGAGAACCTCCGTCAACTCAGATCTCTTGGTACTGCGAAGCAGAGCCACTGGATCAAAGCTGCCCTGTTCCTAGGCTTCAGTGGTAACGGAGGTGGAGTTTCCAGGCATCCATTCGGAGAGCTCTGTTATCGAATCTTTCCATATGGGGACCTTGGAGCCCTCTAACTGGACTTCCCCTGTCCCGCACAAAGACACCTTCCTGTTTGGAGCAGCTCACAAGCCCCAGCTTGGGAAAGCTGCCAAGTCTTCTTGAGGCCACAAGAGAATTCGTTGGCCATCATGGATACAAATTCCAACGTGAGCAGACATCTCACACTCGAACGTCTTCAGGTGCTTAAGATCTCGAAACAGACGCTGCACATTGGAACTGTTATGGCCTCGGCACTGAACATAAACATAGCTTTGTTTTCAGACTTCCATCCTCACACACCTTGCCAGCAGGCCATCTATATTGGGAATTCTGGAAAAACAAAGCTGCCTTCTGCCTGCCCACCGGAAGGAAGAAATGCCCTATGGGTCTGCCCAGAATCCCCAGGTGAGGGTCCATCAGCATGGCCCTCAAGGGCAACCTGATATCACAGGCCGCCCTATGAACTGATGCTCTGTCTGACACAGCCCGTGCCCCGGCCTCCTGTCAGCCAGCCACATAATATGACCCATATCCTGCAGGTGGGCTCTGTCTTGGTCAGAGCCCGTCATCTCCGGCTAACCTGGGTATGCAGGTATCTGACCCCAGAAGGTAGCGCAAATCCCTACCTATGGGGGAACCTGAATCACAGCAGAATACTCCTTCCTCATGGTAGGAATGTGGATGTGGAGATGGTTGTACTACTCTAGTGTGGGAGCAAGCTACATGGCCCATGAGACCACGCCCACTCAGGAGGGGCAGCAGGGCACAAGCAGGCATTGGGACCCTCAGCCTGAGACCCCTTTAAAGCACACTCTGTTGGGGGCTGGAACAGGAAGCCAGAGAGCAGGACTCTCGTGCCTCTTGGCCCAAAGCCTAACCCTTGGTGGGGTTGTCCAGGCCACGTGACCCACAACCACACTCTGGAATCCTTGTTTAAGCGGGACCCCTGACGTGGAAAACAGCACTCTTCCATTCCCCCAGAAAGACAGCAAACCTTTGGGAGCCGGGAAAAAACCCCAGATAGGAAGAACCTCCCATGGTCCCATGTAGCAACCCTTTCAATCCGAGGCCATCCTAGATATAGAGTCCAGAAAGAAAAGAGTCTGATACTGCTCCCAGGCATCCGAATTTCAAATCCTGACGAGATGCTTTCAGGGTCTGCAGAACGGGCCTGCCATAGCTTCGCTCCTAATTCTTCTCCGAGTTGCTGTCTGAAGACTTGGTTCCCAAAGCCGTGACCACATGCCCTCCAGGATGGGACCTCCAGAACCAAACAGCATCACTGGGCCTGCTCTCCCGAGGGAACTCTACACATCTCAGCTGCCCAAACCTTCCAGAATGGGAGAAAACTTCAAGGCACCTGAACCCACACCAATTTCATAGGCTGCTCTGGAAAAAATGCGCAGTCTGACAGACACACCTTCAGCACCTACCTGCAGGAAGAAACGCACATCAATGGACCTGAGTCTGAAGATGGAACCTGACATGCCGCTAGACCTCATCCAATAACCAGCTTTGGTTTTCAGGCCTCCATCCCTCAGGCCTGTTCTAGAAAACCAACTTATGGCCCAACGTGTGGCCCATAGCCAAACAATAGAATCCCTCTGGTCTCGAGAAGGAAATCTTGCTCTTGAGAACGGGGACCAATCCTTAGCCTAGGAGAATCCTGCATGGCCCCAGAGCCACAGCCACATTCTAAGGTCTCCCTGGACACCAAGCAGCATTGGGACCCGTCAGACTGAGAACCTCAGTCAACTCAGATCACTTGGAACTTCGAATCAGAGGCAGCGGATCAAAGCTGCCCTGTTCCTTGGCTGCTGTGGTAACGCGAGGTGGGGTTTAAAGGCATCCATTTGGAGAGCTCTGCTGAAAATCTTTCCATGTGGGAGACCTCTAAGCTGACTTCCCCTGTCCCGCAGAAGGACACCTTGTGGTTTGGAGCAGCTCACAAGCTCCAGCTTCGATAAGCCGCCAAGGCTTCTTGAGGCCACCCAAGCATTCGTTGGCCATCATGGCTACAAATTCCAGTGTGAGCAGACATCTAATCCTCGCCCATCCTCAGGTGCTGGAGATCTTGAAACAGCTGCTGCCCACTGGAACTGTCATGCCCTCGGCACTGAACATAACCAGAGCTTGTGTTTTCCGATTTCGATCCTCACAAGCTTGGCCAGCAGGCCCTCCACCTTGGGAATTCTGGAGTCACAAAGCTGCCTTCTACCTGGCCAACAGAAGGAAGAAATGTCCTACAGGTCTGCCCAAAACCCCCAATGAGCGTCCAACCACATGGCCCTCAAGGGCACCCATATCAGAGGTCGCCCTGTGAACTAATGTTCTGTGTAACACAGTCCGGAACCCAATCTGTCGGTCAGCCAGATAGCGGGACCCATATCCTGCAGGTGGGAACTGCCTTGTCCCGAGCCCGTTATTTCCATCCAACCTGGGTGTGCAGGTATCTGACCCCAGAAGGTAGTGCAAAACCCTGCCGTTGTGTGTACCTGAAGCACAACAGAGTACTCCTCCTTCCCGATGGCAGGAAAGTGGATGTTTATATGGTGGTACTACTTTCAGAGTGGGAGCCACCTGCATGGCCCATGAGACCACGCCCACTCAGGAGGGGCAAATGGGCACAAACATGCATTGTGACTCTTAGCCTGAGACCCGTTTCAAGCACAGCCTGTGGGGGCTGGACCAGGATCCCACCGAGAGAACCTATTGTGCCCCTAGACCCAAATCGGAACCCTTGGTGCGGTTGTCCAGGCCACGTGACCCACAACCCGTCTCTCGAATTCCTGTTTGGGCAGGACCCCTGAGATGGAAAAGAGCACTCTTCCCTTCCCCCAGAAAAACACCAAACTTTTGGGAGCCTGGCAGAATCCCCAGAAAGGGAGAATATCCCATGGACCCATGTGCTCACCCGTCCATTCTGAGAACACCCTAGATATACAGTCCAGAGAGAAAAGCTTCTGCTACTGCCTCCCAGGCACCCGAATTTCAAATCCTGAGGAGCTGCTGTCAGAGTATGCATATCGGGCCTGCCATAACCTCGCCCCTAATTCTTCCCCGAGTTGCTGTCTGAAGACTTCGTTCCCAAAGCCTTGACCCCATGCCCTCCAGGATGGGACCCCCAGAACCACACCGCATCACTGGGCCTCCTCTCCCGCGGAAATTCTTCCTGTCTCTGTTGCCCAAACCATCCAGAATGGGAGAAATCTGCAAGGCACCTGAACCCACCCCAATTTCATAGGCCGCTCTGGAAAAAAGGCGCAGTATGAGACACCGTCAGCACTTACCTCCAGGAAGACATGCATGTAAATGGGCCAGAGTCCGAAGATTCAACCTGACATGCACTTAGGACCTCATCCAAAACCTAGCTTAGGTTTTCAGGCCTCTTTCCCTCAGGCGTGTTCTGGAAAACCGACATATGGCCCAACGTGTGGTCCTTGAGCTATACAGTAGAACCCCTCTGGTCCTCTTGGGAACGGGGTCCCACCCACAGGCCAGAAGGTGTCTGCATGGCCCCAGAGCTACCGCCACATTCTAAGGTCTCCCTGGACACCAAGCAGCATTGTGACCCGTCAGACTGAGAAACTCCTTCAACTCAGATACCTTGGAACTGCGAAGCAGAGCCACTGGATCAAAGCTGCCCTGTTCCTAGGCTTCAGTGGTAACGGAGGTGGTGTTTCCAGGCATCCATTCAGAGAGCTCTGCTATCGAATCTTTCCATATGGGGACCCTGGAGCCCTCTAATTGGACTTCCCTGTCCCGTTGAAGGACAACTTGCTGTTTGGAGCAGCTCACAGGTCCCAGCTTGGGAAAGCCTACAAGGTTTCTTGAGGCCGCAGGAGCATTCGTGGGCGATCATGGATACAAATTCCAGCGTGAGCAGGCATCTCACACTCGATCGTCCTCAGTTGCTTGAGATCTCGAATCAGACGCTGCACATTGGAACTGTTATGGCCTCGGCACTGAACATAACCATAGCTTTGTTTTTAGATTTCCATCCTCACACACCTTGCCAGCAGGCCATCCATATTGGGAATTCTGAAAAAACCAATCTGCCTTCTACCTGCCCAACGGAAGGAAGAAATGCCCTACGGGTCTGACCAGAATCCCCAGATGAGGGTCCAGCATCATGGCCCTCAAGGGCACCCTGATATCACAGGCTGCCCTGTGAACTGATGCTCTGTCTGACACAGCCCGAGCCCCGACCACCTGTCAGCCAGCCACACAGCGCGACCCATATCCTGCAGGTGGGCTCTGTCTTGGCCAGATCCCGTCATCTCCTGCGAACCTGGGTATGTAGGTATCTGACCCCAGAAGGTAGCGCAAATCCCTTCCTATGGGGGAACCTGAATCACAGCAGGGTACTGCTCCTTCCTCATGGCAGGAACGTGGATGTTGAGATGGTTGTACTACTCTAGAGTGGGAGCCAGCTACATGGCCCTTGAGACCTCACCCACTCAGGAGGGGCAGCTGGGCACAAGTAGGCCTTGTGAACCTCAGCCTGAGACCCCTTTAAAGCACACCCTG
The DNA here is from genome assembly GCF_002288905.1 of Enhydra lutris kenyoni. Taxonomy (NCBI): domain Eukaryota; kingdom Metazoa; phylum Chordata; class Mammalia; order Carnivora; family Mustelidae; genus Enhydra; species Enhydra lutris. The sequence continues at coordinate 55,417 of NW_019154267.1, forward strand.
TTGGGGGCTGGACCAGGAATCCAGAGCGCAGGCCTCTCGTGCCTCTTGGCCCAAATCCTAACCCTTGGTGGGGTTGTCCAGGCCACGTGACCCACAACCCCATTCTGGAATCCTTGTTTGGGCGGGACCCCTGACGTGGAAAACAGCACTCTTCCCTTCCCCCAGAAAGACAGCAAATTCTTGGGAGCCGGGGAAAAACCCCAGATAGGAAGAACATCACATGGACCCATGTAGCAATCCTATCATTACAAGGCCATCCTAGATATAGTGTCCAGACAGAAAAGCCTCTGCTACTGCTCCCAGCATCCGAATTTAAAATCCTGAGAAGCTGATTTCAGGGTCTACAGATCGGGCCTGCCATATCTTCGCTCCTAATTCTTCCCCGAGTTGCTGTCTGAAGACTTGGTTCCCAAAGCCGTGACCACATGCCCTCCAGGATGGGACTTCCAGAACCAAACAGCATCACTGGGCCTGCTCTCCCGAGGGAACTCTGCACATCTCAGCTGCCCAAACCTTCCAGAATGGGAGAAAGCTTCAAGGCACCTGAACCCACACCAATTTCTTAGGCTGCTCTGGAAAAAATGCGCAGTCTGACTGACAAACCTTCAGAACCTCCCTGTAGGAAGAAACGCACGTCAAAGGACCTGAGTCTGAAGATTCAACCTGACATGGCCCTAGGACCTCATCCAATACCCAGCTTAGGTTTTCATGCCTCCGTCCCTCAGGCCTTTCTGGAAAACCAACTTGTGGCCCAACGGGTGGCCCTAGCCACACAATAGAATCCCTCTGTTCTCGAGAAGGGAACCTTGCTCTTGAGAACCGGGACCTATCCTCAGCCTAGGAGAATCCTGCATGGCACCAGAGTCACAGCCACATTCTAAGGTCTCCCTGGACACCAAGCAGCATTGGGACCCGTCAGACTGAGAACCTCCGTCAACTCAGATCTCTTGGTACTGCGAAGCAGAGCCACTGGATCAAAGCTGCCCTGTTCCTAGGCTTCAATGGTAACGGAGGTGGAGTTTCCAGGCATCCATTCGGAGAGCTCTGTTATCGAATCTTTCCATATGGGGACCTTGGAGACCTCTAACTGGACTTCCCCTGTTCTGTTGAAGGTCAACTTGATGTTTGGAGCAGCTCAAAAGCTCCAGCTTGGGAAAGCCGCCAAGGCTTCTTGAGGCCATACGAGCATTCGTTGGCGATCATGGATACAAATTCCAGCGTGAGCAGACATCTCACACTCGAACGTCCTCAGGTGCTTGAGATCTCGAAACAGACGCTGCACATGGAACTGTTATGGCCTCGGCACTGAACATAACCATAGCTTTGTTTTCAGACTTCCATCCTCAGACACCTTGCCAGCAGGCCATCCATGTTGGGAATTCTGGAAAAACAAAGCTGCCTTCTGCCTGCCCACCGGAAGGAAGAAATGCCCTACGGGTCTGCCCAGAATCCCCAGATGAGGGTCCAGCATCATGGCCCTCAAGGGCACCCTGATATCATAGGCCGCCCTGTGAACTAATGCTCTGTCTGACACAGCCCGAGCCCCGACCTCCTGTCAGCCAGCCACACAGCGCGACCCATATCCTGCAGGTGGGCTCTGTCTTGGTCAGAGCCCGTCATCTCCTGCGAACCCTGCTATGCAGGTATCTTACCCCAGAAGGTAGCACAAATCCATGCCTGTGGGGGAACCTCTTGGCCCAAAACCTAACCCTTGGTGGGGTTGTCCAGGCCACGTGACCCACAACCCCACTCTGGAATCCTTGTTTGGGCAGGACCCCTGACGTGGAAAACCGCACTCTTCCCTTCCCCCAAAAGACAGCAAACTCTTGGGAGCCGGGGAAAACCCCAGATAGATAGAACCTCCCATGGACCCATGTAGCAACCCTATCATTCCGAGGCCATCCTAGATATAGAGTCCAGACAGAAAAGCCTCTGCTACTGCTCCCAGGCATTCGAATTGCAAATCCTGAGGAGCTGCTTTCAGGGTCTGCAGATCGGCCCTGCCATAACTTCGCTCCTAAGTCTTCCCCGAGATGCTGTCTGAAGACTTGGTTCCCAAAGCTGTGACCATATGCCCTCCAGGATGGGACCTCCAGAATCAAACAGCATCACTGGGCCTGCTCTCCCGAGGGAAATCTGCACATCTCAGTTGCCCAAACCTTTCAGAATGGGAGAAACGTTCAAGGCACCTGAACCCACACCAATTTCATAGGCTGCTCTGGAAAAAATGTGCAGTCTGACTGACACACCTTCAGCACCTACCTGCAGGAAGAAACGCACGTCAATGGACCTGAGTCTGAAGATTGAACCTGACATGCCCCTAGATCCTCATCCAATAACTAGCTTAGTTTTCCAGGCCTCTGTCCCTCAGGCCTGTTCTGGAAAACCAACTTATGGCGCAACGTGTGACCCCTAGCCATACATTAGAATCCCTCTGGTCTCGAGAAGGAAACCTTGCTCTTGAGAACGGGGACCAACCCTCAGCCTAGGAGATTGCTTAATGGCCCCAGAGCCACAAACATTCTAAGGTCTCCCTGGACACCAAGCAGCATTGTGATCCGTCAGACTGAGAACCTCTGTCTACTCAGATCCCTTGGAACTTCGAACCAGAGGCAGCGGATGAAATCTGCCCTTTTCCTTGGCTGCTGTGGTAACGCGAGGTGGGGTTTCCAGACATCCATTTGGAGAGCTCTGCTGTCGAATCTTTCCATGTGGGAGATCTCTAAGCTGACTTCCCCTGTCCCGCAGAAGGACACCTTGTGGTTTGGAGCAGCTCACAAGCTCCAGCTTGGATAAGCCTCCAAGGCTTCTTGAGGCCACGCGAGCATTCGTTGGCCATCATGGATACAAATTCCAGTGTGAGCAGACATCTCACCCTCGCCCATCCTCAGGTGCTGGAGATCTTGAAACAGCTGCTGCACATTGGAACTGTCATGTCCTCGGCACTGAACATATCCATAGCTTGTGTTTTCAGATTTCGATCCTCACAAGCTTTGCCAGCAGGCCCTCCACCTTGGGAATTCTGGAGTCACAAAGCTGCCTTCTACCTGGCCAACAGAAAAAGAAATGTCCTACAGGTCTGCCCAAAACTCCCAATGAGCGTTCAACCACACGGCCTTCAAGGGCACCCTGATATCATAGGTCGCCCTGTGAACTAATGCTCTGCGTAACACAGCCCGAGACCCAATCTCCTGTCGGCCAGACAGATAGCGGGACCCATATCCTGCTGGTGGGAACTGCCTTGGCCCGAGCCCTTTATTTCCATCCAACCTGGGTATGCAGGTATCTGACCTCAGAAGGTAGTGCAAAACCCGGCCCTTGTGTGTACCTGAAGCACAACAGTGTACTCCTCCTTCCTCATGGCAGGAAAGTGGATGTTGATACGGTGGTACTACTTTCAGAATGGGAAGCCCTGCATGGCCCATGAGACCACGCCCACTCAGAAGGGGCAACTGGGCACAAAGAGGCATTGTGACTATTATCCTGAGACCCCTTTCAAGCACAGCCTGTCGGGGCTGGACCAGGATCCCACAGAGAGAACCTATTGTGCCCCTAGACCCAAATCCTAACCCTTGGTGGGTTTGTCCAGGCCAAGTGTCCCACAACCCGTCCTGGATTCCCTGTTTGGGCAGGACCCCTGAGATGGAAAAGAGCACTCTGCCCTTCCCCCAGAAAAACACCAAACTCTTGGGAGCCTGGCAGACACCCCAGAAAGGGAGAATATCCCATGGACCCATGTGCTCACCCGTGCATTCCGAGAACATCCTAGGTATACAGTCCAGAGAGAAAAGCCTCTGCTACTGCCTCCCAGGCACCCGAATTTCAAATCCTGAGGAGCTGCTTTCAGGGTCTGCACATCAGGCCTGCCATAACCTCGCCCCTAATCTTCCCCGAGTTGCTGTCTGAGACTTCGTTCCCAAAGCCTTGACCACATGCCCTCCAGGATGGGACCCCAAGTACCACACCGCATCACTGGGCCTGTTCTCCCGAGGAAACTCTGTTCGTCTCAGTTGCCCAAACCATCCAGAATGGGAGAAACCTGCAAGGCCCCTGAACCCACCCCAATTTCAGAGGCCGCTCTGGAAAAAAGGCGCAGTATGAGACTCCGTCAGCACCTACCTCCAGGAAGACACGCACGTCAATGGGCCTGAGTCCGAAGATTCAACCTGACATGCCCCAAGGACTTCATCCAAAACCTAGCTAAGGTTCAGTCCTCGGTCCCTCCGGCCTGTTCTGCAAAACCAACATATGGCCCACCGTGTGGTCCCTGAGCCATACAGTAGAACGCCTCTGGTCCCGAGAAGGAATCTTTGCTCTTGGGAACGGGGTCTAACCCACAGGTTGGAGGTTCCTGCATGGCGCCAGAGCTACGGCCACATTCTAAGGTCTCCCGAGAACCAAGCAGCATTGTGATTCGTCAGACTGAGAACCTCCGTCAACTCAGATCCCTTGGATCTGCGAAGCAGAGCCACTGGATCAAAGCTGCCCTGTTCTTAGGCTTCAGTGCTAACGGAGGTGGAGTTTCCAGGCATCCATTCGGAGAGCTCTGGTATCGAATCTTTCCATATGGGACCCTGAGCCCTCTAACTGGACTTCCCCTGTCCTGCTGAAGGACACCTTGATGTTTGGAGCAGTTCACGAGCTCCAGCTTCGGAAAGCCGCCAAGGCTTCTTGAGACCGCACGAGCATTCGTGGGCCATCATGGATACAAATTCCAACGTGAGCAGACATCTCACACTCGATCGTCCTCAGGTGCTTGAGATCTCGGAACAGACGCTGCACATTGGAACTGTTATGGCCTCGGCACTGAACATAAGCATAGCTTTGTTTTCAGACTTCCATCCTCACACACCTTGCCAGGAGGACATCCATATTGGGAACTCTGGAAAAACAAAGCTGCCTTCTGCCTGCCCACCGGAAGGAAGAAATGCCCTACGGTCTGCCCAAAATCCCCAGATGAGGGTCCAGTAGCATGGCCCTCAAGGGCACCCTGATATCATAGGCCGCCCTGTGAACTGATGCTCTGTCTGAAACAGCCCGAGCCCCGACGTCCTGTCAGCCAGCCACATAGCGCGATCCAAATCCTGCAGGTGGGCTCTGTCTTGCTCAGAGCGCGTCATCTCCTGCGAACCTGGGTATGCAGGTATCTGACCCCAGAAGGTAGCGCAAATCCCTGCCTATGGGGGAACCTGAATCACAGCAGAGTACTCCTCCTTCCTCATGGCAGGAATGTGGATGTTGAGATGGTTGTACTACTCTAGAGTGGGTGCCAGCTACATGGCCCATGAGACCTCGCCCAATAAGGAAGGGCAGCTGGGCACAAGCAGGCATTGTGTCCCTCAGCCTGAGACTCCTTTAAAGCACAGCCTGTTGGGGCCTGGAACAGGAAGCCAGAGAGCAGGCCTCTAGTGCCTCTTGGCCCAAATCCTAACGCTTGGTGGGGTTGTCCACGCCACGTGACCGAAAACCCCACTCAGGAATCCTTGTTTGGGTGGGACCCCAGACGTGGGAAGCAGCACTCTTCCCTTCCCCCAGAAAGACAGCAAACTCTTGGGAGCCGGGGAAAATCCCCAGATAGGTAGAACCTCCCATGGACCCATGTAGCAACCCTATCATTCCGAGGCCATCCTGGATATAGAGTCCAGACAGAAAAGCCTCTGCTACTGCTCCAAGGCATCCGAATTTCAAATCCTGAGGAGCTGCTTTCAGGGTCTGCAGATCGGGTCTGCCATAACTTAGCTCCTAATTCTTCCCCGAGTTGCTGTGTGAAGACTTGGTTCCCAAAGTCGTGACCACATGCCCTCCAGGATGGGACCTCCAGGACCAAACAGCATCACTGGGCCTGCTCTCCCGAGGGAACTCTGCACATCTCAGTTGCCCAAACCTTCCAGAATGGGAGAAACCTTCAAGGCACCTGAACCCACACCAATTTCATAGGCTGCCCTGGAAAATATGCGCGAGGTGGGGTTTCCAGGGATCCATTCGGAGAACTCTGCTGTCGACTCTTTCCATGTGGGAGACCTCTAAGCTGACTTCCCCTGTCCCGCAGAAGGACACCTTGTGGTTTGGAGCTGCTCACAAGCTCCAGCTTGGATAAGCCTCCAAGGCATCTTGAGGCCATCCGAGCATTCGTTGGCCATCATGGATACAAATTCCAGTGTGAGCAGACAGCTCACCCTCGCCCATCCTCAGGTACTGGAGATCTTGAAACAACTGCTGCACATTGGAACTGTCATGCCCTCGGCACGAACGTAACCACAGCTTGTGTTTTCAGATTTCGATCCTCACAAGCTTTGCCAGCAGGCCGTCCACCTTGGGAATTCTGGAGTCACAAAGCTGCCTTCTACCTGGCCAACAGAAAGAAGAAATGTCCTAAGGTCTGCCCAAAACCCCAAATGAGCGTCCAACCAACGGTCCTCAAGGGCACCCTGATATCACAGGTCGCCCTGTGAACTATAGCTCTGTGTAACACAGCCCGAGACCCAATGTCCTGTCGGCCATCCAGATAGCGGGACCCAAATCCTGCAGGTGGGTACTGCTTTGGCCCGAGCCCGTTATTTCCATCCAAGCTGGGTATGCAGGTATCTGACCCCAGAAGGTAGTGCAAAACCCTGCCTTTGTGTGTACCTGAAGCACAACAGAGTCCTCCTCCTTCCCCATGGCAGGAAAGTGTATGTTGATATGGTGGTATTACTTTCAGAGTGGGAGCCACCTGCATGGCCCCTGAGACCACGCCCACTCAGGAGGGGCAACTGGGCACAAACAAGCATTGTGATTCTTAGCCTGAGAACCCTTTCAAGCACAGCCTGTCGGGCCTGGACCAGGATCCGACCGAGAGAACCTATTGTGCCACTAGACCCAAATCTATCCCTTGGTGGTGTTGTCCAGGCCACGTGACCCACAACCCGTCTATGGAATCCCTGTTTGGGCAGGACCCATGAGATGGAAAAGAGCACTCTTTCCTTCACTGAGAAAAACACCAAACTCTTGGGAGCCTGGCAGAATCCCCAGAAAGGGAGAATATTCCATGGACCCATTTGCTCACCCTTCCATTCCGAGACCATACTACGTACACAGTCCAGAGAGAAAAGCCTCTGCTACTGCCTCCCAGGAACCCGAATTTCAAATCCTGAGGAGCTACGTTCAGGGTCTGCAGATCGGGCCTGCCATAACTTAGCTCCTAATTCTTCCCAGAGTTGCTGTTTGAAGACTTGGTTCCCAAAGCCGTGACCACATGCCCTCCAGGATGGGACCTCCAGAACCAAACAGCATCACTGGGCCTGCTCTCCCGAGGGAACTCTGCACATCTCAGTTGCCCAAACCTTCCAGAATGGGAGAAAACTTCAAGGCACCTGAACCCACACCTTTTTCATAGGCTGATCTGGAAAAATGCAAGTCAGACTGACACACCTTCAAACCTACCTGCAGGAAGAAACGCACGTCAATGGACCTGAGTCAGAAGACTGAACCTGACATGCCCCTAGAAACTCATTCAATACCTAGCTTAGGTTTTCAGGCCTCTGTCCCTCAGGCCTGTTCTGGAAAACCAACTTATGGCCCAACGTGTGGCCCCTAGCCATACAATAGAATCCCTCTGGTCTCGAGAAGGAAACCTTGCTCTTGAGAACGGGGACCAACCCTCAGCCTAGGAGATTCCTGCATGGCCCCAGAGCCACAGCCACATTCTAAGCTCTCCCTGGACACCAAGCAGTATTGTGACCCGTCAGAATGAGAACCTCTGTCAACTCAGATCCCTTGGAACTTCGAACCAGAGGCAGCGGATCAAAACTGCCCTGTTCCTTGGCTGCTGTGGTAAAGCGAGGTGGGGTTTTCCAGGCATCCGTTCGGAGAGCTCTGCAGTTGAATTTTTCAATGTGGGAGACCTCTAACCTGACTTCCCCTGTCCCGCAGAAGGACATCTTGTGTTTTGGAGCAGCTCACAAGCTCCAGCTTGCATAAGCCTCCAAGGCTTCTTGAGGCCACCTGAGCATTCGTTGGCCATCATGGACACAAATTCCAGTGTGGGCAGACATCTCACCCTCGCCCATCCTCAGGTGCTGGAGATCTTGAAACAGCTGCTGCACATTGGGACTGTCATGCCCTAAGCACTGAACATAACCAGAGCTTGTGTTTTCAGATTTCGATCCTCACAAGCTTTGCCAGCAGGCCCTCCACCTTGGGAAATCTTGGGTCACAAAGCTGCCTTCTACCTGGTCAACAGAAAGAAGAAATGTCCTACAGGTCTGCCGAAAACCCCAAATGAGCGTCCAACCACACGGACCTCAAGGGCACCCTGATATCATAGGTCGCCTGTGAACTAAAGCTCTGTGTAACACAGCCCGAGGCCCAATCTCCTGTCGGCCAGCCAGATAGCGGGACCCATATCCTGCAGGTGAGAACTGCCTTAGCCCGAGCCCGTTATTTCCATCCAACCTGGGTGTGCAGGTATCTGACACCAGAAGGTAGTGCAAAACACTGCCCTTGTGTGTACCTGAAGCACAACAGAGTACTCCTCCTTCCCCATGGCAGGAAAGTGGATGTTGATATGGTTGTACTACAATCAGAGTGGGAGCAACCTGCATGGCCCATGAGACTACGCCCATCTGGAGGGGCATCTGGGCACAAACAGGCATTGTGACTCTTAGCCTGAGAACCATTTCAAGCACAGCCTGTCGGGGCTGGTCCAGGATCCCACAGAGAGAACCTATTGTGCCCCTAGACCCAAATCCTAACGCTTGATGGGGATGTCCATGCCACGTGACCCACAACCCGTCTCTGGTATCCCTGTTTGTGCAGGACACCTGAGATGGAAAAGAGCACTCTTCCCTTCCCCGAGAAAATCACCAAACTCTTGGGAGCCTGGCAGAATCCCCAGAAAGGGAAAATATCCCATGGACCCATGTGCTCACCAGTCCATTCCGACACCATCCTAGGTATACAGTCCAGAAAGAACAGCCTCTGTTACTGCCTCCCAGGCACCCGAATTTCAAATCCTGAGGAGCTGCTTTCAGGGTGGGCACATCGGGCCTGCCATAACCTCGCCCATAATTCTTCCCCGAGTTGCTGTCTGAAGATTAGGTTCCCAAAGCCGTGACCACATGCCCTCCAGGATGGGACACCAGAACCACACCGCATTACTGGGCCTGCTCTCCCGAGGGAACTCTGCCCGTCTCACTTGCCCAAACCATTCAGAATGGGAGAAACCTGCAAGGCACCTGAACCCACCCCAATTTCATAGGCCTCTCTGGAAAAAAGGCGCAGTATGAGACACCGTCAGCACCTACCTCCAGGAAGACACGCACGTCAATGGGCCTGAGTCCGAAGATTCAACCTGACATGACGCTACGACCTCATCCAAAACCTAGCTTAGGTTTTCAGGCCTCTGTCCCTCCGACCTGTTCTGGAAAACCAACATACGGCCCAACGTGTGGTCCCTGAGCCATACAGTAGAAACCCTCTAGTCCCGAGAAGGAAAATTTGCTCTTGGGAACGGGGTCCCACCCACAGGCTAGGAGGTTCCTGCATGGCCCCACAGTTACCGCCACATTCTAAAGTCTCCCTGGACACCAAGCAGCATTGTGACCCGTCAGACTGAGAATCTCCGTCAACTCAGATCCCTTGGAACTGCGAAGCAGAGCCACTGGATCAAAGCTGCCCTGTTCCTAGGCTTCAGTGGTAACGGAGGTGGAGTTTCCAGGCATCCATTCGGAGAGCTCTGCTATCGAATCTTTCCATATGGGGACCCTGGAGCCCACTAACTGGACTTCCCCTCTCCCGCTGAAGGACACCTTGCTGTTTGGAGCAGCTCACAAGCTCCAGCTTGGGAAAGCCGCCAAGGCTTCTTGAGGCCACTCGAGTAATCGTTGGCCATAATGGATACACATTCCAGCGTGAGCAGGCATCTCACACTCGATCGACCTCAGGTGCTTGAGATCTCGAAACAGACACTGAACATTGGAACTGTTATGGCCTCGGCACTGAACATAACCACAGCTTTCTTTTCAGACTTCCATCCTCAACACCTTGCGAGCAGGCCATCTATATTGGGAATTCTGGAAAAACAAAGCTGCCTTCTGCCTGCCCACCGGAAGGAAGAAATGCCCTATGTGTCTGCCCAGAATCCCCAGATGAGTGTACAGCAGCATGGCCCTCAAGGGCACCCTGATATCATCGGCCGCCCTGTGAACTGAAGCTCTGTCTGACACATCCCGAGCCCCGGCCTCCTGTCAGCCAGCCACATAGCGCGACCCATATCCTGCAGGTGGGCTCTGTCTTGGTCAGAGCCGGTCATCTCCTGCGAACCTGGGTATGCAGGTATCTGATCCCAGAAGGTAGCGCAAATCCCTGCCTATGGGGGAACCTGAATCACAGCAGAGTACTCCTCCTTCCTCATGGCAGGAATGTGGATGTTGAGATGGTTGTACTACTCTAGAGTGGGAGCCATCTACATGGCCCTTGAGACCCCGCCCACTCCCTAGGGGCAGCTGGGAACAAGCAGGCCTTGTGACCCATAGCCTGAGACCCCTTTAAAGCACACCCTGTTGGGGGCTGGACCAGGAAGCCAGAGAGCAAGCCTCCTGTGCCTCTTGGCCCAAATCCGAACCCTTGGTGGGGTTGTCCAGGCCACGTGACCCACAACCCCTCTTTGGAATCCTTGTTTGGGTGAGACCCCTGACGTGGAAAACAGCACTCTTCATTTCCCCAGAAAGAGAGCAAACTCTTGGGAGCCGGGGAAACACCCCAGATAGGAAGAACCTCCCATGGACCCATGTAGCAACCCTATCATTCCGGGGCCATCCTATATATGGAGTCCAGACAGAAAAGCCTCTGCTACTGCTCCCAGGCATGCGAATTTCAAATCCTGAGGAGCTGCTTTCAGGGTCTGCACATCGGGCCTGCCATAACTTCGCTCCTAATTCTTCCCCGAGTTGCTGTCTGAAGACTTGGTTCCCAAAGCCGTGACCACATGCCCTCCAGGATGGGACCTCCAGAACCAAACAGCATCCCTGGGCCTGCTCTCCCAAGGGAACTCTGCACATCTCAGTTGCCCAAACCATCCAGAATGGTAGAATCCTGCAAGGCACCTGAACCCACCCCAATTTCATAGGCCGCTCGGAAAAAAGGCGCAGTATGAGGCACAGTCAGCACCTACCTCCAGGAAGATACGCAGGTCAATGGGCCTGAGTTCGAAGATTCAACCTGACATGCCCCTAGGACCTCATCCAAAACTGAGCTTAGGTTTTCAGGCCTCTGTCCCTCCGGCCTGATCTGGAAAACCAACATATGGCCCAACGTGTGGTCCCTGAGCCATAGAGTAGAACCACTCTGGTCCCTAGAAGGAAACTTTGCTCTTGGGAACAGGGTCCCACCCAAAGGCTAGTAGGTTCCTGCATGGCCCCAGAGCTACCGCCACATTCTAAGGTCTCCCTAGACACCAAGCAGCATTGTGACCCGTCAGACTGAGAACCTCCATCAACTCAGATCCCTTGGTACTGCGAAGCAGAACCACTGGATCAAAGCTGCCCTGTTCCTAGGCTTCAGTGGTAACGGAGGTGGAGTTTCCAGGCATCCATTCGGAGAGCTCTGCTATCGAATCTTTCCAGATGGGGACCCTGGAGCCCTCTAACTGGACTTCCCCTGTCCCGCTGAAGGACTGTTTGGAGCAGCTCACAAACCCCAGCTTGTGAAAGCCGCCAAGGATTCTTGAGGCCACACGAGCATTGGTTGGTTAGCATTCTAAACATCATGGATAGAAATTCCAGCGTGAGCAGACATCTCACTCTCCATCGTCCTCAGGTGCTTGAGATCTCGAAACAGACGCTGCACTTTGGAACAGTTATTGCCTCGGCACTGAACATAACCATAGCTTTGTTTTCAGACTTCCATCCTAACACAACTTGCCAGCAGGCCATCCAAATTGGGAATTCTGGAAAAACAAAGCTGCCTTCTGGCTGCCCACCGGAAGGAAAAAATGTCCTAAGGGTCTGCCCACAATCCCCACATGAAGGTCCAGCAGCATGGCCCTCAAGGGCACCCTGATGTCATAGGCCGCCCTGTGAACTGATGCTCTGTGTGACACAGCCCGAGCCCCGGCCTCCTGTCAGCCAGCCACACAGCGCGACCCATATCCTGCAGGTGGGCTCTGTCTTGGTCAGAGCCCGTCATCTCCTGCGAACCTGGGTATGCAGTTATCTGACCCCAGAAGTTAGCGCAAATCCCTGCCTGTGGGGGAACCTGAATCACAGCAGCGTACTCCTCCTTCCTCATGGCAGGAATGTGGTTATTGAGATGGTTGTACTACTCTAGAGTGGGAGCCAGCTACATGGTCCATGAGACCACGACCAACAGGAGGGGCAGCTGGGCCCAGGCAGGCATTGGGACCCTCAGCCTGAGACCCCTTTAAAGCAAAACCTATGGGGGCTGGACCAGGAAGCCAGAGAGCAGGCCTCTCGTGCCTCTTGGCCCAAATCCTATCCCTTGGTGGGGTTGTCCAGGCCACGTGACCCACAACCCCACTCTGGAATCCTTGTTTGGGAGGGACCCCTGACGTGAAAAACAACACTCTTCCCTTCCCCCAGAAAGACCCCAAACTCTTGGGAGCCGCAGAAAAACCCCAGAGAGGAAGAACCTCCCATGGACCCATTTAGCAAACCTCTCATTCCGAGACTATCCTAGATATAGAGTCCAGACAGTAAAGCCTCTGCTACTTCTCGCAGGCATCTGAATTTCAAATCCTGAGGAGCTGATTTCAGGGTCTGCAGATAGGGCATGCCATAACATCGCTCCTAATTCTTCCCTGAGTTGCTGTCTGAAGACTTGGTTCCCAAAGCCGTGACCACATGCCCTCCAGGATGGGACCTCCAGAACCAAACAGCATCACTGGGCCTGCTCTCCCGAGGGAACTCTGCACATCTCAGTTGCCCAAACCTTCCAGAATGGGAGAAACCTTCAAGGCACCTAAACCCACACAAATTTCATAGGCTGCTCTTGAAAAAATGCACAGTCTGACTGACACACCTTCAGCAACTACCTGCAGGAAGAAACGCACGTCAATGGACCTGATCTGATGATTGAACCTGACATGCCCGTAGAACCTCAACCTTTACTTATCTTAGGTTTTCAGGCCTCTGTCCCTAAGGCCTGTTCTGGAAAACCAACTTATGCCCCAACGTGTGGCCCCTAGCCATACAATAGAATCCCTCTGGTCTCGAGAAGGAAACCTTGATCTTGAGAACGGGGACCAGCCCTCAGCGTAGGAGATTCCTGCATGGCTCTAGAGCGACCGCCACATTTTAAGGTCTCCCTGGACACCAAACAGCATTGTGACCCGTCAGACTGAGAACCTCTGTCAACTCAGATCAATTGAAACTTCGAACCAGAGGCAGCGGATCAAAGCTGCCCTGTTCCTTGGCTGCTGTGGTAACGCTAGGTGGGGTTTCCAGGCATCCAATCGGAGAGCTCTGCTGTCGAATCTTTCCATGTGGGAGACCTCTAAGCTGACTTCCCCTGTCCCGCAGAAGGACACCTTGTGGTTTGGAGCAGCTCACAAGCCCCAGCTTGGATAAGCCTCCAAGGCTTCTTGAGGCCACGCGAGCATTCGTTGGCCATCATGGACACAAATTCCAGTGTGAGCAGACATCTCACCCTCGCCCATCCTCAAGTGCTGGAGATCTTGAAACAGCTGCTGCACATTGGAACTGTCATGCCCTCGGCACTGAACATAACCAGAGCTTGTGTTTTCAGATTTCGATCCTCACAAGCTTGGCCAGCAGGCCCTCCACCTTGGGAATTCTGGAGTCACAAAGCTGCCTTCTACCTGGCGAACAGAAAGAAGATATGTACTACAGGTCTGCCCAAAACCCCAAATGAGCATCCAACCACACGGCCCTCAAGGGCACCCTGATATCTTAGGTCGCACTGTGAATTAATGCTCTGTGTAACACAGCCCGAGACCCAATCTCCTGTCGGCAGCCAGATAGCAGGACCCATATCCTGCAGGTCGGAACTGCCTTGGCCCGAACCCGTTATTTCCATCCAACCTGGGTATGCAGGTATCTGACCCCAGTAGGTGTGCAAAACCCTGCCCTTGTGTGTACCTGAAGCACAACAGAGTACTCCTCCTTCACCATGGCCGGAAAGTGGAATTTGACATGGTGGTACTACTTTCCGAGTGGGAGCCACCTGCATTGCCCATGAGACCACGCCCACTCAGGAAGGGCAACTGGGCACAAACAGGCATTGTGACTCTTAACTTGAGACCCCTATCAAGCACAGCCTGTTGAGGCTGGACCAGGATCCCACAGAGAGAACCTATTGTGCCCAAGGACCCAAATCCTAACCCTTGGTGGGGTTGTCCAGGCCACGTGACCCACAACCCGTCTCTGGAATCCCTGTTTGGGCAGGACCCCTGAGATGCAAAAGAGCACTCTTCCCTTCCCTCAGAAAAACACCAAACTCTTGGGAGCCTGGTAGAATCCCCAGAAAGAGAGAATATCCCATGGACCCATGTGCTCACCCGTCCATTCCGAGACCATCCTAGGTATACAGTCCAGAGACAAAAGCCTCTGCTACTGCCTCCCAGGCACCCGAATTTCAAATCCTGAGGAGCTGCTTTCAGGGTCTGCACATCGGGCCTGCCATAACTTCGCCCCTATCCTTCCCCGAGTTGCTGTCTGAAGACTTCGTTCCCAAAGTCTTGACCACATGCCCTCCAGGATGGAACCCCGAGAACCTCACCGCATCATTGGACCTGCTCTCCCGAGGAAACTCTCCCCGTCTAAGATGCCCAAACCATCCAGAATGGGAGAAACCTGCAAGACACCTGAGCCCACTCCAATTTCATAGGCCGCTCTGGAAAAAAGGCGCAGTATGAGACACCGTCAGCACCTACCTCCAGGATGACACGCACGTCAATGGGCCTGAGTCCGAGGTTTCAACCTGACATGCCCCCAGGACCTCATCCAAAACCTAGCTTAGGTTTTCAGGCCACGGTCCTTCCGGCCTGTTCTGGAAAACCAACATATGGCCCAACGTGTGGTCCCTAGCCATACAGTAGAACCCCTCTCGTCCCGAGAAGGAAACTTTGCTCTTGGGAAGGGGTTCCCACCCTCAACCTAGGAGATTCCTGCATGGCCCCAGAGCCACAGCCACATTCTAAGGTCTCCCTGGACACCAAGCAGCATTGGGACACATCAGAATGAGAACCTCTGTCAACTCAGATACTTGAGATCTTCGAACCAGAGGTAGCGGATCAAAGCTGCCCTGTTCCTTGGCTGCTGTGGTAACGCGAGGTGAGGTTTCCAGGCATCCATTCGGAGAGCTCTGCTGTCGAATCTTTCCATGTGGGAGACCTCTAAGCTGACTTGCCCTGTCTCGTAGAAGGACACATTGTGGTTTGGAGCAGCTCACAAGCCCCAGCTTGGATAAGCCTCAAAGGCATCTTGAGGTCGCCGGAGCATTCGTTGGACATCATGGACACAAATTCCAGTGTGAGCAGACATCTCACCCTCGCCCATCTCAGGTGCTGGAGATCTTCAAACAGCTGCTGCACATTGAAAGTGTCATGCCCTCGGCACTGAATATAACCATAGCTTGTGTTTTCAGATTTCGATCCTCACAAGCTTGGCCAGCAGGCCCTCCACCTTGGGAATTCTGGAGTCACAAAGCTGCCTTCTACCAGGCCAACAGAAAGAAGATATGTCCTACAGGTCTGCCCAAAACCCCCAATGAGCGTCCAACCACTCGGCCATCAAGGGCACCCTGATATCATAGGTCGCACTGTGAATTAATGCTCTGTGTAACACAGCCCGAGACCCAATCTCCTGTTGGCCAGCCAGATAGCGGGACCCATATCCTGCAGGTCGGAACTGCCTTGGCCCGAACCCGTTATTTCCATCCAACATGGGTATGCAGGTAACTGACCCCAGTAGGTGTGCAAAACCCTGCCCTTGTGTGTACCTGAAGCACAACAGAGTACTCCTCCTTCACCATGGCCAGAAAGTGGAATTTGACATGGTGGTACTACTTTCCGAGTGGGAGCCACCTGCATGGCCCATGAGACCACGTCCACTCAGGAATGGCAACTGGGTCCAAACAGGCATTGTGACTCTTAACCTGAGACCCTTATCAAGCACAGCCTGTCGGGGCTGGACCATATTCCACAGAGAGAAACTATTGTGCCCAAGGACCCAAATCCTAACCCTTGGTGGGGTTGTCCAGGCCACGTGACCCACAACCCGTCTCTGGAATCCCTGTTTGGGCAGGACCCCTGAAATGCAAAAGAGCACTCTTCCCTTCCCCCAGAAAAACACCAAACTCTTGGGAGCCTGGTAGAATCCCCAGAAAGGGAGAATATCCCATGGACCCATGTGCTCACCTGTCCATTCCGAGACCATCCTAGGTATACAGTCCAGAGACAAAAGCCTCTGCTACTGCCTCCCAGGCACCCGAATTTCAAATCCTGAGGAGCTGCTTCCAGGGTCTGCACATCGGGCCTGCCATAACTTCGCCCCTATCCTTCCCCGAGTTGCTGTCTGAAGACTTCGTTCCCATAGCCTTGACCACATGCCCTCCAGGATGGGACCCCGAAAACCTCACCGCATCATTGGACCTGCTCTCCCTAGGAAACTCTCCCCGTCTAAGATGCCCAAACCATCCAGAATGGGAGAAACCTGCAAGAAACCTGAACCCACTCCAATTTTATAGGCAGCTCTGGAAAAAAGGAGCAGTATGAGACACCGTCAGCACCTACCTCCAGGAAGACACGCACGTCAATGGGCCTGAGTCCGAGGATTCAACCTGACATGCCCCCAGGACCTCATCCAAAATCTAGCTTAGGTTTTCAGGCCACGGTCCTTCCGGCCTGTTCTGGAAAACCAACATATGGCCCAACGTGTGGTCCCTAGCCATACAGTAGAACCCCTCTCGTCCCGAGAAGGAAACTTTGCTCTTGGGAAGGGGTTCCCACCCTCAACCTAGGAGATTCCTGCATGGCCCCAGAGCCACAGCCACATTCTAAGGTCTCCCTGGACACCAAGCAGCATATGGACCCATCAGACTGAACCTCTGTCAACTCAGATACTTGAGAACTTCGAACCAGAGGTAGCGGATCAAAGCTGCCCTCTTCCTTGGCTGCTGTGGTAACGCGAGGTGAGGTTTCCAGGCATCCATTTGGAGAGCTCTGCTGTCGAATCTTTCCATGTGGGAGACCTCTAAGCTGACTTCCCCTGTCCCGCAGAAGGACACCTTGTGGTTTGGAGCAGCTCACAAGCTCCAGCATGGATAAGCCTCCAAGGCTTCTTGAGGCCACCCGAGCATTCGTTGGCCATCATGGATACTAATTCCACTGTGAGCAGACAGCTCACCCTCGCCCATCCTCAGGTGCTGGAGATCTTGAAACAGCTGCTGCACATTGGAACTGTCATGCCCTCGGCACTGAACATAACCATAGATTGTGTTTTCTGATTTCGATCCTCAAAAGCTTTGCCAGCAGGCCCTCCACCTTGGGAATTCTGGAGTCACAAAGCTGCCTTCTACCTGGCCAACAGAAAGAAGAAATGTCCTACAGGTCTGCCCAAAACCCCCAATGAGCGTCCACCACACGGCCCTCAAGGGCACCCTGATACCATAGGTCGCCCTGTGAAAAAAAGCTCTATGAAACACAGCCCGAGACCCAATCTCCTGTCGGCCAGCCAGATAGCGGGACCCATATCCTGCAGGTGGGAACTGCCTTGGCCCGAGCCCGTTATTTCCATCCAACCTGGGTATGCAGGTATCTGACCCCAGAAGTTAGTGCAAAACCCTGCCCGTGTGTGACCTGAAGCACAACAGAGTACTCCTCCTTCACCATGGCCGGAAAGTGGATGTTGACATGGTGGTACTACTTTCAGAGTGGGAGCCACCTGCATGGCCCCTGAGACCACGCCCACTCAGGTGGGGAAACTGGGCACAAACAGGAATTGTGACTCTTAGCTTAAGACACCTTTCAAGCACAGCCTGTCGGGGCTGGACCAGGATCCCACAGAGAGAACCTATTGTGCCCCTAGACCCTAATCCTAACCCTTGGTGGGGTTGTCCAGGCCACGTGACCCACAACCCGTCTATGGAATCCCTGTTTGGGCAGGGCCCCTGAGATGGAAAAGAGCACTCTTCCCTTCCCCGAGAAAATCACCAAACTCTTGGGAGCCTAGCAGAATCCCCAGAAAGGGAGAATATCCCATGGACCCATGTGCTCACCCGTCCATTCCGAGACCATCCTACGTATACAGTACAGAGAGAAAAGCCTCTGCTACTGCCTCCCAGGCACACGAATTTCAAATCCTGAGGAGCTGCTTTCAGGGTCTGCTCATCGGGCCTGCCATAACCTCGCCCCTAATTCTACCCCGAGTTGCTGTCTGTAGACTTCGTTCCCAAAGACTTGACCACATGCCCTCCAGGATGGGACCCCCAGAACCACACCGCATCACTGGGCCTGCTCTCCCGAGGAAACTCTGCCCGTCTCAGTTTCCCAAACCATCCAGAATGGGAGACACCTGCAAGGCACCTGAACCCACTGCAATTTCAGAGGCCGTTCTGGAAAAAAGGCGCAATATGAGACACCGTCAGCACCTACCTCCAGGAAGACACGCACGTCAATGGGCCTGAGTCCAAATATTCAACCCGATATGCCCCTAGGACCTCATCCAAAACCTAGCTTAGGTTTTCAGGCCTCTGTCCCTCCGGCCTGTTCTGGAAAACCAACATATGGCCCAACGTGTGGTCCCTGAGCCATACAGTAGAACCCCTCTGGTCCAGAGAAGGAAACTTTGCTCTTGGGAACGGGGTCCCATCCACAGGCTAGGAGGATCCTGCATGGCCCCAGAGCTACCGCCACATTCTGAGGTCTCCCTGGACACCAAGCAGCATTGTGACCCGTCAGACTGAGAACCTCCGTCAACTCAGATCCCTTGGAACTGCGAAGGAGAGTCTCTGGATCAAAGCTGCCCTGTTCCTAGGCTTCAGGGGTAACGGAGGTGGAGTTTCCAGGCATCCATTCGGAGAGCTCTGCTATCGAATCTTTCCATATGGGGACCCAAGAGCCCTCTAACTGGACTTCCCCTGTCCCGCTGAAGGACACCTTGCTGTTTGGAGAAGCTCACAAACTCCAGCTCCGGAAATCCGCCAAGGCTTCTGGAGGCCACACGAGCATTCGTGGGCCATCATGGATACAAACTCCAGCGTGAGCAGACATCTCACACTCGATTGTCCTCAGGTGCTTGAGATCTCGAAACAGACGCTGCATTTTGGAACTCTTATGGCCTCGGCACTGAACATAAGCATAGCTTTGTTTTCAGACTTCCATCCTCACACACCTTACCAGCAGGCCAACCATATTGGGAATTCTGGAAAAACAAAGCTGCCTTTTGCCTGCCCACCGGAAGGAAGAAATGCCCTACGGGTCTGCCCAGAATCCCCACATGAGGGTCCAGCAGCATGGCCCAAAGGGCACCCTGATATCATAGGCCGCCCTGTGAAGTGATGCTCTGTCTGACACAGCCCGAGCCCCGGCCTCCTGTCAGCCAGCCACATAGCGGGACCCATATCCTGCAGGTGGGCTCTGTCTTGGTCAGAGCCCGTCATCTCCTGCGAACCTGGGTGTACAGGTATCTGACCCGAGAAGGTAGCGCAAATCCCTGCCTATGGGGGAACCTGAATCACAGCAGAGTACTCCTCCTTCCTCATGGCAAGAATGTGGATGTGGAGATGGTTGTACTACTCTAGAGTGGGAGCCAGCTACATGGCCCATGAGACCACGCCCACTCAGGAGGGGCAGCTGGGCACAAGCAGGCCTTGGGACCCTCAGCCTGAGACCCCTTTAAAGCACACCCTGTTGGGGGCTGGACCAGGAAGACAGAGAGCAGGCCTCTCGTGCCTCTTGGCCCAAATCCGAACCCTTGGTGGGGTTGTCCAGGCCACGTGACCCACAACCCCACTCTGGAATCCTTGTTTGGGCGGGACCCCTGACGTGGAAAACAGCACTCTTCCCTTCCCCCAGAAAGACAGCAAACTCTTGGGAGCCGGGGAAAAACCCCAGATAGGAAAACCTCCCATGGACTCATGTAGCAACCCTATCATTCCGAGGCCATCCTGGATATAGAGTCCAGACAGAAAAGCCTATGCTACTGCTCCCAGGTATCCGAATTTCAAATCCTGAGGAGCTACTTTCAGGGTCTGCAAATTGGGCCTGCCATAACTTCGCTCCTAAGTCTTCCCCAAGTTGCTGTCTGAAGACTTGGTTCCCAAACCCCTAACCACATGCCCTGCAGGATGGCACCTCCAGAACCAAACAGCATCCCTGGGCCAGCTCTCCCGAGGGAACACTGTACAATCAGTTGCCCAAACCTTCCAGAATGGGAGAAAGCTTCAAGGCACGTGAACCCAAACCAATTTCATAGGCTGCTCTGGAAAAAATGCGCAGTCTGACTGACACACCTTCAGCACCTACCTGCAGGAAGAAAGGCACGTCAATGGACCTGAAGATTAAACCTGACATGCCCCTAGAACCTCATCCAATACCTTGCTTAGGTTTTCAGGCCTCTGTCCCTCAGGCCTGTTCTGGAAAACCAACTTATGGCCCAACGTGTGGTCCCTAGCCATACAATAGAATCCCTCTGGTCTCGAGAGGGAAACCTTGCTCTTGAAAACGGGGACCAACCCTCAGCCTAGGAGATTCCTGCATGGCCCCAGAGCCACAGCCACATTCTAAGGTCTCCCTGGACACCAAGCAGCATTGTGTCCCGTCAGACTGAGAACCTCTGTCAACTCAGATCACTTGGAACTTCGAACCAGTGCAGCGGATCAAAGCTGCCCTGTTCCTTGGCTGCTGTGGGAACGCGAGGTGGGGTTTCCAGGCATCCATTATGAGAGCTCTGCTGTCGACTCTTTCCATGTGGGAGACCTCTAAGCTGACTTCCCCTGTCCCGCAGAAGGACACCTTGTGGTTTGGATCAGCTCACAAGCTCCAGCTTGGATAAGCCTCCAAGGCTTCTTGAGGCCACCCGAGCATTCGTTGGCCATCATGGATAAAAATT
>NW_019154267.1:86484-98554 GCF_002288905.1 Enhydra lutris kenyoni
CTGAATGAGAACCTCCATCAACTCAGATCCCTTGGAACTGCGAAGCACAGCCACTGGATCAAAGCAGCCCTGTTCCTAGGCTTCAGTGGTAACGGAGGTGGAGTTTCCAGGCATCCATTCGGAGAGCTCTGCTATCGAATCTTTCCATATGGGGACCCTGGAGCCCTCTAACTGGACTTCCCCTGTCCCGCTAAAGGATACCTTGCTGTTTGGAGCAGCTCACAAGCTCCAGCTTGAGAAAGCCGCCAAGGATTCTTGAGGCCACACGAGTATTCGTTGGCCATCATGGATACAAATTCCAGCATGAGCAGACATCTCACACTCGAATGTCCTCAGGTACTTGAGATCTCGAAATAGACGCTGCACATTGGAACTTTTATGGCCTCGGCATTTAACATAAGCATAGGTTTGTTTTCAGACTTCCATCCTCACCCACCTTGCCAGCAGGCCATCCATATTGGGAATTCTGGAAAAACAAAGCTGCCTTCAGCCTGCCCACCGGATGGAAGAAATGCCCTACGGGTCTGCTCTGAATCCCCAGATGATGGTCCAGCAGTATGGCCCTCAAGGTCACCCTGATATCATAGGCCGCCCTGTGAACTGATGCTCTGTCTCACACAGCCTGAGTCCTGACGTCCTGTCAGCCAGCCACATAGCGCGACCCATATCCTGCAGGTGGGCTCTGTCTTGGTCAGATCCGGTCATCTCCTGCGAACCTGGGTATGCAGGTATCTGACCCAAGAAGGTAGCGCAAATCCCTGCCTATGGGGGAAACTGAATCACAGCAGAGTACTCGTCCATCCTCATGGCAGGAATGTGGAAGTTGAGATGGTTGTACTACTCTAGAGAGGGAGCCAGCTTCATGGCCCATGAGACCACGCCCACTCAGGTGGGGCAGCTGGGCTCAAGCAGGCATTTTGTCCCTCAGCCTGAGAACCCTTAAAAGCACACCCTGTTGGTTCCGGAACCAGGAAGTCAGAGAGCAGGCCTCTCGTGCCTCTTGGCCCAAATCCGAACCCTTGGTGGGGTTGTCCAGGCCACGTGACCCACAACCCCATTCTGGAATCCTTGTTTGGTTGGTAACCCTGACGTGGAAAACAACACTCTCCTTCCCCCAGAAAGACAGCAAAACCTAGGGAGCTGGTGAAAAACCCCAGATAGGTAGAGCCTCCCATGGAAACATGGAGCAACCCTATCATTCTTAGGCCGTCCGGGATATAGAGTCCAGACAGAAAAGCCTCTGCTACTGCTCCCAGGCATCCGAATTTCAAATCCTGAGGAGCTGCTTTCATGGTCTTCAGATCGGGCCTGCCATAACTTCGCTCTTAAGTCTTCCCAGAGTTGCTGTCTGAAGACTTGGTTCCCAAAGCCGTGACCACATGCCCTCCAGGTTGGGACCTCTAGAACCAAACAGCAGCACTGGGCCTGCTCTCCCGAGGAAACTCTGCAAATCTCAGCTGCCCAAACCTTCCAGAATGGGAGAAAGCTTCAAGGCACCTGAACCCACACCAATTTCATAGGCTGCTCTGGAAAAAATGCGCAGTCTGAGTGACACACCTTCAGCACCTACCTGCAGGAAGAAACGCACGTCAATGGACGTGAGTCTGAAGATTGAACCTGACATGCCCCTAGAACCTCATCCAAAACCTAGCTTAGGATTCCAGGCCTCTGTCCCTCAGGCCTGTTCTGGAAAACCAACTTATGGCCCAACGTGTGGCCCCTAGCCATACAATAGAATCCCTCTGGTCTCGAGAAGGATACCTTGCTCTTGAGAACGGGGACCAACCCTCAGACTAGGAGATTCCTGCGTGGCCCCAGAGCCACAGCCACATTCTAAGGTTCCCTGGACACCAAGCAGCATTGTGTCTCGTCAGACTGAAAACCTCTGTCAACTCAGATCCATTGGAACTTCGAACCAGAGGCAGAGGATCAAAGCTGCCCTCTTCCTTGGCTGCTGTGGTAAAGCGAGGTGGGGTTTCCAGGCATCCATTCGGAGAGCTCTGCTGTCGAATCTTTCCATGTGGGAGACCTCTAAGCTGACTTCCCCTGTCCCGCAGAAGGAAACCTTGTGGTTTGGAGCAGCTCACAAGCTCCAGCTTGTATAAGCCTCCAAGGCTTCTTGAGGCCACCCGAGCATTAGTTGGCCATCATGGATACAAATTCCAGTGTGAGCAGACATCTCACCCTCGCCCATCCTCAGGTGCGGGAGATCTTGAAACAGCTTCTGCACATTGGAACCGATATGCCCCCGGCACTGAACATAACCATAGCTTGTGTTTTCAGATTTCGATCCTCACAAGCTTTGCCAGCAGGCCCTCCACCTTGGGAATTCTGGAGTCACAAAGCTTCCTTCTACCTGGCCAACAGAAAGAAGAAATGTCCTACCGGTCTGCCCAAAACCCCCAATGAGCGTCCAAACACACGTCCCTCAAGGGCACCCTCATATCATAGGTCGCCCTGAGAACTAATACTCTGTGTAACACAGCCCGAGACCCAATCTGCTGTCTGCCAGCCAGATAGTGGGACCCATATCCTGCTGGTAGGAACTGCCTTGGCCCGAGCCCGTTATTTCCATTCAACCTGGGTATGCAGGTATCTGACCCCAGAAGGTAGTGCAAAACCCTGCCCTTGTGTGTACCTGAAGCACAACAGAGTACTCCTCCTTCCCCATGGCAGGAAAGTGGATGTTGATATAGCTGTACTACTTTCAGAGTGGGAGCCACCTGCATGGCCCATGAGACCACGCCCACTCAAGAGGGGCAACTGGGCCCAAACAGGCATTGTGACTCTTAGCCTGAGACCCCTCTCAAGCACAGCCTTTCGGGGCTGTACCAGGATCCCACCGAGAGAACCTATTGTGCCCCTAGACCCAAATCCTAACCCTTGGTGGGGTTGTCCAGGCCACGTGACCCACAACCCGTCTCTGGAATCCCTGTTTGGGCAGGACCCCTTAGATGGAAAAGAGCACTCTGCCCTTCCCCCAGAAAACACCAAACTCTTGGGAGCCTGGCAGAATCCCCAGAAAGGGAGAATGTCCCATGGACCCATGTGCTCACCCGTCCATTCCGACACCATCCTAGGTATACAGTCCAGAGAGAAAAGCCTCTGCTACTTCCTCCCAGGCACCTGAATTTCAAATCCTGAGGAGCTGCTTTCAGGGTCTGCACATCGGGCCTGCCATAACCTCGCCCCTAATTCTTCCCCGAGTTGCTGTATGCAGACTTCGTTCCCAAAGCCTTGACCACAGGCCTCCATTATGGGACCCCCAGAACCAACCGCATCACTGGGCTTGCTCTCCCGAGGAAACTCTGCCTGTCTCCGTTGCCCAAACCATCCAGAATGGGAGAAACCTGCAAGGCACCTGAACCCACCCCAATTTCATAGGCCGCACTGGAAAAAAGGCACAGTATGAGACACCGTCAGCACTCACCTCCAGGAAGACACGCACGTCAATGGGCCTGAGTCCGAAGATTCAACCTGACATGCCCCTAGGACCTCATCCAAAACCTAGCTTAGGTTTTCATGCCTCTGTCCTTCCGGCCAGTACTGGAAAACCAACATATGGCCCAACGCGTGGTCCCTGAGCCATACAGTAGAACCCCTCTGGTCCCGAGAAGGAGACTTTGCTCTTGGGAACGGGCTCCCACCCACAGGCTAGGAGGTTCCTGCATGGCCCCAGAGCTACCCCCACAATTTAAGGTCTCCCTGGACACCAAGCAGCATTGTGACCCGTCAGACTGAGAACCTCCGTCAACTCAGATCCCTTGGAACTGCGAAGGAGAGCCACTGGTCAAAGCTTCCCTGTTCCTAGGCTTCAGTGGTAACGGAGGTGGAGTCCAGGCATCCATTCGGAGAGCTCTGCTATCGAATCTTTCCATATGGGGACCCTGGAGCCCTCTAACTGGACTTCCCCTTTCCCGCTGAAGGACACCTTGATGTTTGGAGCAGCTCACAAGCTCCAGCTTCAGAAAGCCGCCAAGGCTTCTTGAGGCCACACGAGCATTCGCTGGCCATTATGGATACAAATTCCAGTGTGAACAGACATCTCACACTCGATCGTCCTCAGGTGCTTGAGATCTCGAAACAGACGCTGCACATTCGAACTGTTATAGCCTCGGCACTGTACATAAGCATAGTTTTGTTTTCAGACTTCCATCCTCACACACCTTGCCATCAGGCCATGCGTATTGGGAATTCTGGAAAAACAAAGCTGCCTTCTGCCTGCCCACCGGAAGGAAGAAATGCCCTACGGGTCTGCCCAGAATCCCCAGATGAGGGTCCAGCAGCATGGCCCTCAAAGTCACCCTGATATCATAAGCCGCCCAGTGAACTGATGCTCAGTCTGACACAGCCCGAGCCCCGACGTCCTGTCAGACAGCCACATAGCGCCACCCATATCCTGCAGTTGGGCTCTGTCT
Organism: Enhydra lutris kenyoni; assembly: GCF_002288905.1. Lineage (NCBI taxonomy): Eukaryota > Metazoa > Chordata > Mammalia > Carnivora > Mustelidae > Enhydra > Enhydra lutris. The sequence goes on from NW_019154267.1 coordinate 90,903, forward strand.
TATTCAGAGCACGTCATCTCCTGCGAACCTCAGCAGAGTACTCCTCCTTCCTCTGGGCAGGAATGTGGATGTGGAGATGGTTGTACTATCTAGAGTGGGAGCCAGCTACATGGCCCATGAGACCACGCCCACTCAGGAGGGGCAACTGGGCAAAAACAGGCATTGTGACTCTTAGCCTGACACCCCTTTCAAGCACAGCCTGTCGGGGCTGGTCCAGGATCCCATAGAGAGAAGCTACTGTACTCCTAGACCCAAATCCTAACCCTTGTTGGGATTGTCAGGGCCACGTGACCCACAAACCGTCTCTGGAATCCCTGTTTGGGCAGGACCCCTGAGATGGAAAAGAGCACTCTTCCCTTCTCCCAGAAAAACACCAAACTCTTGGGAGCCTGGCAGAATCCCCAGAAAGGGAGAATATCCCATGGATCCATGTGCTCACCCGTCCATTCCGAGACCATCCTAGGTATACAGTCCAGAGAGAAAAGCCTCTGCTACTGCCTCCCAGGCACCCGAATTTCAAATCCTAAGGAGCTGCTTTTAGGGTCTGCACATCGGGCCTGCAATAACCTCACCCCTAATTCTTCCCCGAGTTGCTGTCTGAAGATTTCGTTCCCAAAGCCTTGACCCCATGCCCTCCAAGATGTGACCCCCAGAACAACACCGCATCACTGGGCCTGCTCTCCCGAGGAAACTCTGCCCGTCTCAGTTGCCCAAACCATCGAGAATGGGAGACACCTGGAAGGCACTTGAACCCACCCCAATTTCATAGGCCGCTCTGGAAAATAGGCGCTGTATGAGACACTGTCAGCACCTACCTCCGGTAAGACACGCACGTCAATGGGCCTGAGACCGAAGATTCAACCTGACATTCCCCTAGGACTTCATCCATAACCAAGATTAGGTTTTCAGGCCTCTGTCCCTCCGGCCTCTTCTGGGAAACCAACATATGGCCCAACGTGTGGACACTGAGCCATACAGTAGAACCCCTCTGGTCCCGAGAAGGAAACTTTGCTCTTGGGAACGGGCTCCCACCCACAGGCTAGGAGGTTCCTGCATGGCCCCAGATCTACCGCCACATTCTAAGGTCTCCCTGGACACCAAGCAGCATTGTGACCCGTCAGACTGAGAACCTCCGTCAACTCAGATCCCTTGGAACTGCGAAGCAGAGCCACTGGATCAAAGCTGCCCTGTACCTAGGGTTCAGGGGTAACGGAGGTGGAGTTTCCAGGCATCCATTCGGAGAGCTCTGCTATCGAATCTTTCCATATGGGGAACGTGGTGCCCTCTAACTGGACTTCCCCTGTCCCGCTGAAGGACACCTTGCAGTTTGGAGCAGCTCACAAGCTCCAGCTTCGGAAAGACGCCAAGGCTTCTTGAGGCCACACCAGCATTCGTTGGCCATCATGGATACAAATTCCAGCGTGAGCAGACATCTCACACTCGATCGTCCTCAGGTGCTTTGGATCTCGAAACAGACGCTGCACATTGGAACTGTTATGGCCTCGGCACTGAACATAAGCATAGCTTTCTTTTCAGACTTCCATCCTCACACACCTTGCCAGCAGGCCATCCATATTGGGAATTCTGGAAAAACAAAGCTGCCTTCTGCCTGCCCACCGGAAGGAAGAAATGCCCTACGGGTCTGCCCAGAACCCCCAGATGAGGGTCCAGCAGCATGGCCCTCAAGGGCACCCTGATATCATAGGCCGCCATGTGAACTGATGCTCTGTCTGACACAACCCAAGCCCCGGCCTCCTGTCAGCCAGACACATAGCGCGACCCATATCCTGCAGGTGGGCTCTGTCTTGGTCAGAGCCCGTCATCACCTGCGAACCTGGGTATGCAGGTATCTGACCCCAGAAGGTAGCGCAAATATCTGACTAAGGGGGAACCTGAATCACAGCAGAGTACTCCTCCTTTCTCATGGCAGGAATCTGGAAGTTGAGACGGTTGTACTATTAAGATTGGGAGCCAACTACAGGGCCCATGAGACCACGCCCACTCAGGAGGGGCTGCTGGGTCCAAGCAGGCCTTGGGACCCTCAGCCTGAGACCCCTTTAAAACACACCCTGTTGGGGGCTGGACCAGGAAGCCAGAGAGCGGGCCTCTCGTGCCTCTTGGCCCAAATCCGAACCCTTGGTGGGGTTGTCCAGGCCACGTGACCCACAATCCCACTCTGGAAACCTTGTTTGGGCGGGACCCCTGACGTGGAAAACAGCACTCTTCCCTTCCCCCAGAAAGACAGCAAACTCTTGGGAGCCGGGGAAAAATCCCAGATAGGAAGGACATCCCATGGACCCATGTAGCAACCCTATCATTCTGAGGCCATCCTAGATACAGAGTCCAGACATAAAAGCCTCTACTAATGCTCCCAGGCATCCGATTTTCAAATCCTGAGGAGCTGCTTTCAGGGATTGCAGATCGGGCCTGCCATATCTTCGCTCCTAATTCTTCCCCGAGTTGCTGTCTGAAGACTTGGTTCCCAAAGCCGTGACCACATGCCCTCTAGGATGGGACCTCCACAACAAAACTGCATCTTTGGGCCTGCTCTCCCGAGGGAACTCTGCACATCTCAGTTGCCATAACCTTCCAGAATGAGAGTAACCTTCAAGGCAACTGAACACAGACCAATTTCATAGTTTGCTCTGGAAAAAATGTGCAGTCTGACTGACACACCTTCTGCACCTACCTGCAGGAAGAAACGCACGTCAATGGACCTGAGTCTGCAGATTGAACCTGACATGCCCCTAGTCCCTCAACCAAAACACAGCTTAGGATTCCAGGCCTCCGTCCCTCAGGCCTGTTCTAGAAAACCAACTGATGGCCCAACGTGTGGCCCCTAGCCATACAATAGAATCCATCTGGTCTCGAGAAGGAAACCTTGCTCTTGAGAACGGGGACCAACCCTCAGCCTTGGAGATTCCTGCATGGCCCCAGGGCCACAGCCACATCCTAAGATCTCACTAGACTCCAAGCAGCATTGGGACCCGTCAGACTGAGAACCTCTGTCAACTCAGATCCCTTGGAACTTCGAACCGGAGGCAGCGGATCAAAGCTGCCCTGTTCCTTGGCTGCTGTGGTAACGCGAGGTGGGGTTTCCAGGCATCCATACGGAGTGCTCTGCTGTCGATTCTTTCCATGTGGGAGACCTCTAAGCTGACTTCCCCTGTCCCAGAGAAGGACACCTTGTGGTTTGGAGCAGCTCACAAGCTGCAGCTTGGATAAGCCTCCAAGGCTTTTTGAGGCCACCCGAGCATTCGTTGGCCATCATGGATACAAATTCCAGTGTGAGCAGACATCTCACCCTCGCCCATCCTCATGTACTGGAGATCTTGAAACAGCTGCTGCACATTGGAACTGTCATGCCCTCGGCTCTGAACATAGCCATAGCTTGTGTTTTCAGATTTCGATCCTCACAAGCTTTGCCAGCAGGCCCTCCACCTTGGGAATTCTGGAGTCACAAAGCTGCCTTCTACCTGGCCAACAGAAAGAAGAAATGTCCTACAGGTCTGCCCAAAACCCCCAATGAGCGTCCAAACACACGGACCTCAAGGGCACCCTGATATCATAGGTCGCCCTGTGAACTAATGCTCTGTGTAACACAGCCCAAGACCCAATACCTGTCGGCCAGCCAGATAGCGGGACCCATATCATACTGGTGGGAACTGCCTTGGCCCGAGCCTATTATATCCATCCAACCTGGGTATGCAGGTATCTGGCCCCAGAAGTTAGTGCAAAACCCTGCCCTTGTGTGTACCTGAAGCACAACAGAGTACTCCTCCTTCCCCATGGGAGGAAAGTGGATGTTGATATGGTTGTACTACTTTCAGAGTGGGAGCCACCTGCATGGCCCATGAGACCGCGCCCACTCAGGAGGGTCAACAGGGCACAAACAGGCATTGTGACTCTTAGCCGAGACCCCTTTCAAGCACAGCCTGTCGGTGATGGACCAGGATCCCACAGAGAGAACCTATTGTGCCCCTAGACCCAAATCCTAACCCTTGGTGGGGTTGTCCAGGCCACGTTACCCACAACCCGTCTCTGGAATACCTGTTTGGGCAGGAACCCTGAGATGGACAAGAGCACACTTCCCTTTCCCCAGAAAAATACCAAACTCTTGGGAGTCTGGCAGAATCCCCAGAAAGGGAGAATATCCCATGGACCCATGTGCTCACCCGTCCATTCCGAGACCACCCTAGGTACACAGTCCAGAGAGAAAAGCCTCTGCACCTGCCTCCCAGGCACGCGAATTTCAAATCCAGAGGTGCTGCTTTCAGGGTCTGAACATCGGGCCTGCCATAACCTCGCCCCTAATTCTTCCCCGAGTTGCTGTCTGAAGACTTCGTTCCCAAAGCCTTGATCACATGCCCTCCAGGATGGGACACCCAGAACCACCCAGCATCACTGGGCCTGCTCTCCCGAGGAAACTCTGCCCGTCTCAGTTGCGCAAACCATCCAGAATGGGAGAAACCTGCAAGGCACCTGAACCCACCCCAACTTCATAGGTCACTCTGGAAAAAATGCGCAGTATGAGACACCGTCAGCACCTACCTCCAGGAAGACACGCACATCAATGGGCCTTAGTCCGAAGATTCAACCTGACATGCCCCTAGGACCTCATCCAAAACCTAGCTTAGGTTTTCAGGCCTCTGTCCCTCCGGCCTGTTCTGGAAAACCAACATATGGCCCACGTGTGGTCCCTGAGCCATACAGTAGAACCCCTCTGGTCCTGAGAAGGAAACTTTGCTCTTGGGAACGGGGTCCCACCCACAGGCTAGGAGGTTCCTGCATGGCTCCAAAGCTACCGCCACATTCTAAGGTCTCCCTGGACACCAAGCAGCATTGTGACCCGTAAGACTTAGAACCTCCGTGTACTCAGAAACCTTGGAACTTGAAGCAGAGCCACATGATCAAAGCTGCCCTGCTCCTAGGCTTCAGTAGTAACGAAGGTGGAGTTTCCAGACACCCATTCGGAGAGCTCTGCTATCGAATCTTTCCATATGGGGACCCTGGAGCCCTCTAACTGGACTTCCCCTGTCCCGCAGAAGGACACGTTGCTGTTTGGAGCGGCTCACAAGCTCCAACTTGGAAAAGCGGCCAAGGCTTCTTGAGGCCACACGAGCATTCGTTGGCCATCATGGATACAAATTCCAGCGTGAGCAGACATCTCACAATCGAACGTCCTCAGGTGCTTGAGATTAGAAACAGACGCTGCACATTGGAACACTTATTGCCTCGTCACTGAATATAACCAAGCTTTGTTTTCTGACTTCCATCCTCACACACCTTGCCATCCATATAGGGAATTCTGGAAAAACAAAGCTGCCTTCTGGCTGCCCACCGGAAGGAAGGAATGCCCTAAGGGTCTGCCCAGAATCCCCACATGAGGGTCCAGCAGCATGGCCCTCAAGGGCTCCCTGATATCATAGGCCGCCCTGTGAACTGATGCTCTGTCTGACACAACCCGAGTCCCGGCCTCCTGTCAGCCCATCACATAGCGCTGCCCATATCCTGCAGGTGGGCTCTGTCTTGGTCAGAGCCCATCATCTCTTGCGAACCTGGGTATACAGGTATCTGAACAGAGAAGGTAGCACAAATCCCTGCGTATGGGGGATCCTGAATCACAGCAGAGTACTCCCCCTTCCCCATGGCAGGAAAGTGGATGTTGATATGGTTGTACTACTTTCAGAGTGGGAGCCACCTGCATGGCCCATGAGACCACGCCCACTCAGGAGGGGCAGCTGGTCACAAGCAGGCCTTGGGACCCTCTGCCTGAGACCCCTTTAAAGCACACCCTGTTGGGGGCTGGACCAGGAAGCCAGAGAGCAGGTCTCTCGTGCCTCTTGGCCCAAATCCTAACCCTTGGTGGGGTTGTCCAGGCCACGTGACCCACAACCCCACTCTGGAATCCTTTTTGGGCGGGACCCCTGAAGTGGAAATCAGCACTCTTCCCCTCCCCCAGAAAGACAGCAAATACTTGGGAGCCGGTGAAAACCCCAGATAGGTAGAACATCCCATGGACCCATGTAGCAACCCTAACATTCCGAGGCCATTCTAGATATAGATTCCAGACAGAAAAGCCTATGCTACTGCTCCCAGGCATCCGAATTTCAAATCCTGAGGAGCTGCTTTCAGGGTCTGCAAATCGGGCCTGCCATAACTTCGCTCCTAAGTCTTCCCCGAGTTGCTGTCTGAAGACTTGGTTCCCAAACCCCTGACCACATGCCCTCCAGGATGGTACCTCCAGAACCAAACAGCATCCCTGGGCCTGCTCTCCCGAGGGAACTCTGCAATCTCAGTTGCCCAAACCTTCCAGAATGGGAGAAAGTTTCAAGGCACCTGAACCCACACCAATTTCATAGGCTGCTCTGGAACAAATGCGCAGTCTGACTGACACACCTTCAGCAACTACCTGCAGGAAGGAACGCACGTCAATGGACCTCAGTCTGAAGATTGAACCTGACTACCCCTAGAACCTCATCCAATACCTAGCTTAGGTTTTCAGGCCTCTGTCCCTCCGGCCTGTTCTGGAAAACCAACTTATGGCCCAACGTGTGGTCCATGAGCCATACAGTAGAACCCCTCTGGTCCCGAGAAGGAAACTTTGCTCTTGGGAACGGGGTCCCTCCCACAGGCTAGGAGGTTCCTGCATGGCCCCAGAGCTACCGCCAATTTCGAAGGTCTCCCTGGACACCAAGCAGCATTGGGACCCGTCAGACTGAGAAATTCCTTCAACTCAGATCCCTTGGAACTGCGAAGCAGAGCCACTGGATCAAAGCTGCCCTGTTCCTAGGCTTCAGTGGTAACGGAGGTGGAGTTTCCAGGCAACCATTCGGAGAGCTCTGCTATCGAATCTTTCCATATGGGGACCCTGGAGCCTCTAACTGGACTTCCCCTGTCCCGCTGAAGGACACCTTGCTGTTTGGAGCAGCTCACAAGCTCCAGCTTCGGAAAGCCGCCAAGGCTTCTTGAGGCCGCACGAGCATTCGTGGGACATCATGGATACAAATTCCAGCATGACAGACATCTCACTCTCGATCGTCCTCAGGCGCTTGAGATCTCGAAACAGACGCTGCATATTGGAACTGTTATGACCTCGGCACTGAACATAAGCCTAGCTTTGTTTTCAGACTTCCATCCTCACACACCTTGCCAAAAGGCCATCCATATTGGGAATTCTGGTGAAAAAAAGCTGCCTTCTGGCTGCCCACTGGAAGGAAGAAATGCCCTACGGGTCTGCCCAGAATCCCCACATGAGGGTCCTGCATCATGGCCCTCAAGGGCACCCTGATATCATAGGCCGCCCTGTGAACTGATGCTCTGTCTGACACAGCCCAAGCCCCAGCCTCCTGTCAGCCAGTCACATAGCGCGACCCATATCCTGCAGGGGGGCTCTGTCTTGGTCAGAGCCCGTCATCTCCTGCGAACCTGGGTATACAGGTATCTGACCGCAGAAGGTAGCGTAAATCCCTGCCTATGGGGGAACCTGAATCAGAGCAGAGTACTCCTCCTTCCTCATGGCAGGAATGTTGATGTTGAGATGGTTGTACTACTCTAGAGTGGGAGCCAGCTACATGGCCCATGAGACCACGCCCACTCACGAGGGGCAGCTGGGCACAAGCAGGCCTTGGGACCCTCAGCCTGAGACCCCA
>NW_019154267.1:98654-101582 GCF_002288905.1 Enhydra lutris kenyoni
CTGCCTATGGGGGAACCTGAATCAGAGCAGAGTACTCCTCCTTCCTCATGGCAGGAATGTTGATGTTGAGATGGTTGTACTACTCTAGAGTGGGAGCCAGCTACATGGCCCATGAGACCACGCCCACTCACGAGGGGCAGCTGGGCACAAGCAGGCCTTGGGACCCTCAGCCTGAGACCCCTTTAAAGTACACCCTGTTAGGGGCTGGACCAGGAAGCCAGAGAGCAGGCCTCTCGTGCCTCTTGGCGCAAATCCTAACCCTTGGTGGGGTTGTCCAGGCCACGTGACCCACAACCCCACTCTGGAATACTTGTTTCGGCGGGACCCCTGACGTGGGAGACAGCACTCTTCCCTTCCCCCAGGAAGACAGCAAACTCTTGGGAGCCGGGGAAAATCCCCAGATAGGAAGAACCTCCCATGGACCCATGTAGCAACCCTATCATTCCGAGGCCATCCTAGATATAGAGTCCAGACAGAAAAGCCTCTGCTACTGCTCCCAGGCATCCGAATTTCAAATCCTGAGGAGCTGGTTTCACGGTCTGCAACTCGGTCCCGCCATAACTTCGCTCCTAATTCTTCCCCGAGTTGGTGTCAGAAGACTTGGTTCCCTAAGCCGTGATCACATGCCCTCCAGGATGGCACCTCCAGAACCAAACAGCATCACTGGGCCTACTCTCCGGAGGGAAGTCTGCACATCTCAGTTGCCCAAACCTTCCAGAATGGGAGAAACCTTCAAGGCACCTGAACCCACACCAATTTCATAGGCTGCTCTGGAAAAAATGCGCAGTCTGACTGACACACCTTCAGCACCTACCTGCTGGAAGAAACGCACGTCAATGGCCCTGAGTCTGAAGATTGAACCTGACATGCACCTAGAACCTCATCCAATACTTAGCTTAGGTTTTCAGGCCTCCGTCCCTCAGGCGTCATCTGGAAAACCAACTTATGGCCCAACGTGTGGCCCCTATCCAAACAATAGAATCCCTCTGGTCTCGAGAAGGAAACCTTGCTCTTGAGAACGTGGACCAACCCTCAGCCTAGGAGAATCCTGCATGGCCCCAGAGCCACAGCCAATTCTAAGGTCTCCCTGGACACCAAGCAGCATTGGGACCTGTCAGACTGAGAAACTCTGTCAACTCAGATCGCTTGGATCTTCGAAGCAGAGGCAGCGGATCAAAGCTGCCCTGTTCTTGGCTGCTGTGATAAAGCGAGGTGGGGTTTCCAGGCATCCATTCGGAGAGCTCTGCTTTCCAATCTTTCCATGTGGAAGACCTCTAAGCTGACTTCGCCTGTCCCGCAGAAGGACACCTTGTGGTTTGGAGCAGCTCACAAGCTCCAGCTTGGATAAGCCAACAAGGCTTCTTGAGGCCACGCGAGCATTCGTTGGCCATCATGGACACAAATTCCAGTGTGAGCAGACATCTCACCCTCGCCCATCCTCAGGTGCTGGAGATCTTGAAACAGCTTCTGCACTTTGGAACTGTCATGCCCTCGGCACTGAACATAACCATAGCTTGTGTTTTCAGATTTCGATCCTCACAAGCTTTGCCAGCATGCCCTCCACCTTGGGAATTCTGGAGTCACAAAGCTACTTTCTACCTGGCCAACAGAAAAAAGAAATGTCCTACAGGTCTGCCCAAAACCCCAAATGAGCGTCCAACCACACGGCCCTCAAGGGCACCCTGATATCATAGGTCGCGTGTGAATTAATGCTCTGTGTAACACAGCCGATACCTAATCTCCTGTCGGCCAGCCAGAAAGCGGGACCCATATCCTGCTGGTGGGTACTGCCTTGGCCCGAGCCCGTTATTTCCATCCAACCTGGGTATGCAGGTATCTGACCCCAGAAGGTAGTGCAAAACCCTGCCCTTGTGTGTACCTGAAGCACAACAGAGTACTCCTCCTTCCCCAAGGCAGGAAAGTGGATGTTGATATAGCTGTACTACTTTCAGAGTGGGAGCCACCTGCATGGCCCATGAGACCACGCCCACTCAGGAGGGGCAACTGGGCACAAACAGGAATTGTTACTCTTTGCCTGAGACCCCTTTCAAGCACAGACAGTCGGGGCTGGATCAGGGTCCCACAGAGAGAACCTATTGTGCCCCTAGACCCAAATCCAAACACTTGGTGGGGTTGTCCAGGCCACGTGACCCACAACCCGTCTCTGGAATCCCTGTTTGGGTAGGATCCCTGAGTTGAAAAAGAGCACTCTTCCCTTCCCCAGAAAAACACCAAACTCTTGGGAGCCTGGCAGAATCCCCAAAAAGGGAGAATATCCCATGGACCCATGTTCTCACCCGTCCATTCCGAGACCATCCTACATATACAGACCGCAGAGAAAAGCCTCTGTTACTGCCTCCCAGGCACCCGAATTTCAAATCCTGAGGAGCTGCTTTCAGGGTCTGCACATCGGGCCTGCCATAACCTCGCCCCTAATTCTTCCCCGAGTTGCTGTCTGAAGACTTCGTTCCCAAAGACTTGACCACATGCCCTCCAGGAGGGGACCCCAGAACCACACCGCATCACTGGGCCTACTCTCCCGAAGAAACTCTGCCCGTCTCAGTTGCCCAAACCATCTAGAATGGGAGAAAACTGCAAGGCAACTGAACCAACCCCAATTTCATAGGCCGCTCTGGAAAAAAGGCGCAGTATGAGAAACCTCAGCACCTACCTCCAGGAAGAAAGCACGTCAATGGGCCTGAGTCCGAACATTCAACCTGACATGCCCCTAGGACCTCATCCAAATCTAGCTTATATTTTCAGGCCTCGGTCCCTCCGGCCTGTTCTGGAAAACCAACATATGGCCCAACGTGTGGTCCCTGAGCCATACAGTAGAACCCCTCTGGTCCCGAGAAGGAAACTTTGCTCTTGGGAACGGGGTCCCACCCACAGGCTAGGAGGTTCCTGCATGGCCGCAGAGCTACCGCC
>NW_019154267.1:116582-118877 GCF_002288905.1 Enhydra lutris kenyoni
TCTTTCCATATGGGGACCCTGGAGCCCTCTAACTGGACTTACCCTGTCCTGCTGAAGGACACCTTGCTGTTTGGAGCAGCTCACAAGCCCCAGCTTGGGAAAACCGACAAGGCTTCTTGAGGCCCCACGAGCATTCGTTGGCCATCATGGATACAAATTCCAGCGTGAGCAGACATCTCACACTCGAACGTCCTCAGGTGCTTGATCTCGAATCAGACTCTGCACTTTGGAACTGTTATGGCCTCGGCACTGAACAAAAGCATAGCTTTGTTTCCAGACTTCCATCCTCACCCAACTTGCCAGCAGGCCATCCATATTGGGAATTCTGGAAAAACAAAGCTGCCTTCTGCTTGCCCACCGAAGGAAGAAATGCCCTACAGGTCTGCCCAGAATCCCCAGATGAGGGTCCAGCAGCATGTCCCTCAAGGGCACCCTGATATCATAGGCCGCCCTGTGAACTGACGCTCTGTCTGACAGAGCCCGAGCCCCGGCCTCCTGTCAGCCAGCCACATAGCGCGACCTTCATCCTGCAGGTGGGCTCTGTCTTGGTCAGAGCCCGTCATCTCCTGCGAATCTGGGTATGCAGGTATCTGACCCCAGAAGGTAGCACAAATCCCTGCCTATGGGGGAATCTGAATCACAGCACAGTACTCCTCCTTCCTCATGGCATGAATGTGGATGTTGAGATGATTGTATTACTCTAGAGTGGGAGCCAGCTACATGGCCCATGAGACCACTCCCACTCAGGAGGAGAAGCTGGGCCCAAACAAGCCGTGTGACCCTCATCCTGAGACCTCTTTAAAGCACAGCATGTTGGGGGCTGGACCAGGGAGCCAGAGCGCAGGCCTCTCGTGCCTCTTGGCCCAAATCCGAACCCTTGGTGGGGTTGTCCAAGGCACGTGACCCACAACACGACTCTGGAATCCTTGTTTGGGCGGGACCCCTGACGTGGAAAACAGCACTCTTCCCTTCCCCCAGAAAGACAGCAAACTCTTGGGAGCCGGGGCAGAACCCCAGGTAGGGAGAACCTCCCATGGACCCATGTAGCAACCCTATCATTCCGAGGCCACCCTAGATATAGAGTCCAGACAAAAAAGCCTCTGCTACTGCTCCCAGGCACCCGAATTTCAAATCCTGGGGAGCTGCTTTCAGGGTCTGCACATCTGGCCTGTCATAACCTCGCCCCTAATTCTGCCCCGAGTTGCTGTCTGGAGACTTCGTTCCCAAAGCCTTGACCACATGCCCTCCAGGATGGGACCCCCAGAACCACACCGCATCACTGGGCCTGCTCTCCCGAGGAAACTCTGCCCGTCTCAGTTGCCCAAACCTTCCAGAAAGGGAGAAATCTGCAAGGCACCTGAACCTACCCCCAAATTCTTAGGCCGCTTTGAAAAAAGGCGCAGTATGAGACACCGTCAGCAACTACCTCCAGGAAGACACGCACGTAATTGGGCCTGAGTCCGAAGATTCAACCTGACAGGCCCCTAGGACCTCATTCAAAACCTAGCTTAGATTTCCAGGCCTCGGTCCCTACGGCCTGTTCTGGAAAACCAACATATGGCCCAACGTGTGGTCCCTGAGCCATACAGTAGCACCCCTCTGGTCCCGAGAAGGAAACTTTGCTCTTGGGAACGGTGTCACTCCCAGGCTAGGAAGTTCCTGCATGGCCCCAGAGCTACCGCTGCATTAAAGGTCTCCCTGGACACCAAGCAGCATTGGGACCCGTCAGACTGAGAACCTCCGTCAACTCAGATCCCTTGGAACTGCGAAGCAGAGCCACTGGATCAAAGCTGCCCTGTTCCAAGGCTTCAGGGGTAACGGCGGTGGAGTTTCCAGGCATCCATTTGGAGAGCTCTGCTATCGAATCTTTCCATATGGGGACCCTGGAGCCCTCTAACTGGACTTCCCCTGTCCCGCTGAAGGACACCTTGATGTTTGGAGCAGCTCACAAGCTCCAGCTTGGGAAAGCCGCCAAGGTTTCTTGAGGCCGCACGAGCATTCGTTGGCCATTATGGATACAAATTCCAGCGTGAGCAGACATCTCACACTCGAACGTCCTCAGGTGCTTGAGATCTCGAAACAGACGCTGCACTTTGGAACTGTTATGGCCTCGGCACTGAACATAAGCATAGCTTTGTTTCCATACTTCCATCCTCACCCAACTTGCCAGCAGGCCATCCATATTGGGAATTCTAGAAAAACAAAGCTGCCTTCTGCTTGCCCACCGAAGGAAGAAATGCCCTACAGGTCTGCCCAGAATCCCCAGATGAGGGTCCAGCAGCATGGCCCTCAAGT
>NW_019154267.1:118977-122800 GCF_002288905.1 Enhydra lutris kenyoni
TTATGGATACAAATTCCAGCGTGAGCAGACATCTCACACTCGAACGTCCTCAGGTGCTTGAGATCTCGAAACAGACGCTGCACTTTGGAACTGTTATGGCCTCGGCACTGAACATAAGCATAGCTTTGTTTCCATACTTCCATCCTCACCCAACTTGCCAGCAGGCCATCCATATTGGGAATTCTAGAAAAACAAAGCTGCCTTCTGCTTGCCCACCGAAGGAAGAAATGCCCTACAGGTCTGCCCAGAATCCCCAGATGAGGGTCCAGCAGCATGGCCCTCAAGGGCACCCTGATATCATAGGCCGCCCTGTGAACTGATGCTCTGTCTGACAGAGCCCGAGACCCGGCCTCCTGTCAGCCAGCCACATAGCGCGACCTTTATCCTGCAGGTGGGCTCTGTCTTGGTCAGAGCCCGTCATCTCCTGCGAATCTGGGTATGCAGGTATCTGATCCCAGAAGGTAGCACAAATCCCTGCCTATGGGGGAATCTGAATCACAGCACAGTACTCCTCCTTCCTCATGGCAGGAATGTGGATGTTGAGATGATTGTATTATTCTAGAGTGGGAGCCAGCTACATGGCCCATGAGACCACGTCCACTCAGGAGGAGAAGCTGGACCCAAACAAGATGTGACCCTCATCCTGAGACCTCTTTAAAGAAAAGCCTGTTGGAGGCTGGACCAGGGAGCCAGAGCGCAGGCCTCTCGTGCCTCTTGGCCCAAATCCGAACCCTTGGTGGTGTTGTCCAAGGCACGTGACCCACAACACGACTCTGGAATCCTTGTTTGGGCGGGACCCCTGACGTGGAAAACAGCACGCTTCCCTTCCCCCAGAAAGACAGCAAACTCTTTGGAGCCGGGGCAGAACCCCAGGTAGGAAGAACCTCCCATGGACCCATGTAGCAACCCTATCATTCCGAGGCCACCCTATATATAGAGTCCAGACAAAAAAGCCTCTGCTACTCTCCAGGCATCCGAATTTCAAATCCTGAGGAGCTGCTTTCAGGGTCTGCAGATCGGGCCTGCCATAACTACACACCTAATTCTTGGCCGAGATGTTGTCTGAATACTTGGTTCCCAAAGCCGTGACCACATGCCCCCCAGGATCGGACCTCCAGAACCAAACAGCATCTCTGGGCCTGCTCTCCCGAGGGAACTCTGCACATCTCAGCTGCCCAAACCTTCCAGAATGGGAGAAACCTTCAAGGCACCTGAACCCACAACAATATCATAGGCTGCTCTGGAAAAAATGCGCAGTTTGACTGACACACCTTCAGCACCTACCTGCAGGAAGAAACGCACATCAATGGACCTGAGACTGAAGATTGAACCTGACATGCCGCTAGACCTCATCCAATACCCAGCTTAGGTTTTAGGCCTCCATCCCTCAGGCCTGTTCTAGAAAACCAACTTATGGCCCGACGTTTGGCCACTTGCCATACAATAGAATCCCTCTGGTCTCGAGAAGGAAACCTTGCTCTTGAGAACGGGGACCAATTATCAGCCTAGGAGAATCCTGCATGGCCCCAGAGCCACAGCCACATTCTAAGGACTCCCTGGACACCAAGCAGCATTGGGACCCGTCAGACTGAGAACCTCTGTCAACTCAGATCACTTGGAACTTCGAATCAGACGCAACGGATCAAAGCTGCCCTGTTCCTTGGCTGCTGTGGGAACGCGAGGTGGGGTTTCCAGGCATCCATTCGGAGAACTCTGCTGTCGACTCTTTCCATGTGGGAGACCTCTAAGCTGACTTCCCCTGTCCCGCAGAAGGACACCTTGTGGTTTGGAGCAGCTCACAAGCTCCAGCTTGGATAAGCCGCCAAGGCTTCTTGAGGCCACCCGAGCATTCGTTGGCCATCATGGATACAAATTCCAGTGTGAGCAGACATCTCACCCTCGCCCATTCTCAGGGGCTGGAGATCTTGAAACAGCTGCTGCACATTGGAACTGTCATGCCCTCGGCACTGAACAAAACCATAGCTTGTGTTTTCAGATTTAGATCTCACAAGCTTGGCCAGCAGGCCCTCCACCTTGGGATTTCTGGAGTCACAAAGCTGCAATCTACCTGGCCACCAGAAAGAAGAAAAGTCCTACAGGTCTGCCCAAAACCCCAAATGAGCGTCCAAACACACGGCCCTCAAGGGCACCCATATCATAGGTCGCCCTGTGAACTAATGTTCTGTGTAACACAGCCCGAGACCCAATCTGTCGGTCAGCCAGATAGCGGGACCCATATCCTGCAGGTGGTAACTGCCTTGCCCCGAGCCCTTTATTTCCATTCAAACTGGTTATGCAGGTATCTGACCCCAGAAGGTAGTGCTAAACCCTGCCCTTGTGTGTACCTGAAGCACAACAGAGTACTCCTCCTTCCCCATGGCAGGAAAGTGGATGTTGATATGGTGGTACTACATTCCGAGTGGGAGCCACCTGCATGGCCCATGAGACCACGCCCACGCAGGAGGGGCAACTGGGCACTAACAGGCATTGTGACTCTTAACCTGAGACCTCTTTCAAGCACAGCCTGTCGGGGCTGGACCAGGATCCCACAGAGAGAACATTTGGCCCCTAGACCCAAATCCTAATCCTTGGTGGGGATGTCCAGGCCACGTGACCCACAACCCGTCTCTGGAATCCCTGTTTGGGCAGGACCCCTGAGATGGAAAAGGGCACTATTCCCTTCCCCAAGAAAAACACCAAACTCTTGGGAGCCTGGCAGAATATCCAGAAAGGGAGAATATCCCATGGACCCATGTGCTCACCCGTCCATTCCCAGACCATCCTAGGTATACAGTCCAGAGAGAAAAGCGTCTGCTTCTGCCTCCCTAGCACCCGAATTTCAAATCCTGAGGAGCTGCTGTCAGGGTCTGCACATCGGGCCTGCCAAAACCTCACCCCTAATTCTTCCCCGAGTTGCTGTCTGAAGACTTCGTTCCCAAAGCCTTGACCACATGACCTCCAGGATGGGACCCCCAGAACCACACCACATTACTGGGCCTGCTCTCCTGAGGAAACTCTGCCCGTCTCTGTTGCCCAAACCATCCAGAATGGGAGAAACCTGCAAGGTACCTGAACCCACCCCAATTTCAGAGGCCGCTCTGGAAAAAAGGCGCAGTATGAGACACCGTCAGCACCTACCTCCAGGAAGACACGCACGTCAATGGGCCTGAGTACGAAGATTCAACCTGACATGCCCCTAGGACCTCATCCAAAACTTAGCTTAGGTTTTCAGGCCTCTGTCCCTCCGGCCTGTTCTGGACAACCAACATATGGCCCAACGTGTGGTCCCTGAGCCATACAGTAGAACCCCTCTGGTCCCGAGAAGGAAACTTTGCTCTTGGGAACGGGGTCCCACCCACAGGCTAGGAGGTTCCTGCATGGCCCCAGAGCTACCGCCACATTCTAAGGTCTCCCTGGACACCAAGCAGCATTGTGACCCGGCAGACTGATCAACTCCTTCAACTCAGATCCCTTGGAACTGCAAAGCAGAGCCACTGGATCCAAGCTGCCCTGTTCCTAGTCTTCAGTGGTAACGGAGGTGGAGTTTCCAGGCATCCATTCGGAGAGCTCTGCTATCGAATCTTTCCATATGGGGACCCTAGAGCCCTCTAACTGGACTTCCACTGTCCCGCTGAAGGACACCTTGCTCTTTGGAGCAGCTCACAAGCTCCAGCTTCGGAATGCCGCCAAGGCTTCTTGAGGCCGCACGAGCATTCGTGGGCCATCATGGATACAATTTCCAGCATGAGCAGACATCTCACACTCGATCGTCCTCAGGTGCTTGAGATCTCGAAACAGACGCTGCATATTGGATCTGTTATGG
>NW_019154267.1:122900-132691 GCF_002288905.1 Enhydra lutris kenyoni
TCAGGCATCCATTCGGAGAGCTCTGCTATCGAATCTTTCCATATGGGGACCCTAGAGCCCTCTAACTGGACTTCCACTGTCCCGCTGAAGGACACCTTGCTCTTTGGAGCAGCTCACAAGCTCCAGCTTCGGAATGCCGCCAAGGCTTCTTGAGGCCGCACGAGCATTCGTGGGCCATCATGGATACAATTTCCAGCATGAGCAGACATCTCACACTCGATCGTCCTCAGGTGCTTGAGATCTCGAAACAGACGCTGCAT
The DNA here is from genome assembly GCF_002288905.1 of Enhydra lutris kenyoni. Taxonomy (NCBI): domain Eukaryota; kingdom Metazoa; phylum Chordata; class Mammalia; order Carnivora; family Mustelidae; genus Enhydra; species Enhydra lutris. The sequence goes on from NW_019154267.1 coordinate 123,161, forward strand.
ATTGGATCTGTTATGGCCTCAGCACTGAACATAAGCATAGCTTTGTTTTCACTTCCATCCTCACACACCTTGCCAGCAGGCCATCCATATTGGGAATTCTGGTAAAACAAAGCTGCCTTCTGGCTGCCCACCGGAAGGAAGAAATGCCCTACGGGTCTGCCCAGAATCCCCACATGAGGGTCCAGCGGCATGGCCCTCTAGGGCACCCTGCTATCATAGGCCGCCTTGTGAACTGATGATCTGTCTGACACAGCCCGAGCCCCGGGCTCCTGTCAGACAGTCACATAGCGCGACCCATATCCTGCAGGTGGGCTCTGTCTTGGTCGGAGCGGGTCTTCTCCTGCGAACCTGGGTATACAGGTCTGACCCGAGAAGGTAGCGCAAATCTCTGCCTATGGGGGAACCTGAATCAGAGCAGAGTACTCCTCCTTCCTCATGGCAGGATTGTGGAAGTTGAGATTGTTGTACTATTCTAGAGTGGGAGCCATCTACATGGCCCTTGAGACCTCTCCCACTCAGGAGGGGCAGTTGGGCACAAGCAGGCCTTGTGAACCTCAGCCTGAGAATCCTTTAAAGCACACCCTGTTGGAGGCTGGACCAGGAAGCCAGAGCGCAGGCCTCTCGTGCCTCTTGGCCCAAATCCTAACCCTTGGTGGGGTTGTCCAGTCCAAGTGACCCACAACCACACTCTGGAATCCTTGTTTGGGCGGGACCCCTGACGTGGGAAACAGCACTCTTCCCTTCTCCCTGAAAGACAGCAAACACTTGGGACCCGGGGAAAAACCCCAGATAGGAAGAACCTCCCATGGACCCATGTAGCAACCCTATCATTCCGAGGCCATCCTGTATATAGAGGCCAAACAGAAAAGCCTCTTCTATTGCTGCCACGCATCCGAATTTCAAATCTCGAGGAGCTGCTTTCAGGCTCTGCAGATCGGGCCTGCAATATCTTCGCTCTTAATTCTTCCCCGAGTTGGTGTCTGAAGACTTGGTTCCCAAAGCCATTACCATTAGCCCTCCAGGATGGGACCTCCAGAACCAAACAGCATCACTGGGCCTGCTCTGCCAAGGGAACTCTGCACATCTCAGTTGCCCAAACCTTCCAGAATGGGAGAAAAATTCAGGGCACCTGAACACACCAATTTCATAGGCTGCTCTGGAAAAAATGCGCAGTCTGACTGACACACCTTCAGCATCTACCTGCAGGAAGAAACGCACTTTAATGGACCTGAGTCTGAAGATGGAACCTGACATGCCCCTAGAACCTCATCCAATACCCAGCTTAGGTGTTCAGGCCTCCGTCCCTTAGGCCTTTCTGGAAAACCAACTTGTGGCCCAACGAGTGGCCCCTAGACATACAATAGAATCCCTCTGGTCTCGAGAAGGGAACCTTGCTCTTGAGAACCGGGACCAACCCTCAGCCTAGGAGATTCCTGCATGGCCCCAAAGCCACAGCCACATTCTAAGGTCTCCCTGGACACCAAGCAGCATTGTGACCCGTCAGACTGAGAACCTCCGTCAACTCAGATCCCTTGGTACTGCGAAGCAGAGCCACTAAAAAACCTGCCCTGTTCCAAGGCTTTAGTGGTAACGGAGGTGGAGTTTCCAGGCATCCATTCGGAGAGCTCTGTTATCGAATTTTTCCATATGGGGACCCTGGAGCCCTCTAAAAGGACTTCCCCTGTTTTGTTGAAGGACATCTTGATGTTTGGAGCAGCTCAAAATCTCCAGCTTGGGAAAGTCGCTAAGGCTTCTTGAGGCCAGACGAGCATTCGTTGGCGATCATTATACAAATTCCAGCGTGAGCAGATATCTCAATCTCGAACGTCCTCAGGTGCTTGATATCTCGAAACAGACGCTGCACATCGGAACTGTTATGGCCTCGGCACTGAACATAACCGTAGCTTTGTTTTCAGACTTCCATCCTCAGACACCTTGCCAGCAGGCCATCCATATTGGGAATTCTGGAAAAACAAAGCTGCCTTCTGCCTGCCCACCGGAAGGAAGATATGCCCTACGGGTCTGTCCAGAATCACCAGATGAGGGTCCAGCATCATGGCCCTCAAGGGCACCCTGATATCATAGGCCGCCCTGTGAACTGATGCTCTGTCTGACACAGCCTGAGCCCCGACCTCCTGTCAGCCAGCCACACAGCGCGACTCATATCCTGCAGGTGGGCTCTGTCTTGGTCAGAGCCCGTCATCTCCTGCGAACCTGGGTATGCAGGTATCTGACCCCAGAATGTAGCCCAAATCCCTGCCTGTGGGGGAACCTGAATCACAACAGAGTACTCCTCCTTCCTCATGGCAGGAATGTGGATGTGGAGATGGTTGTACTACTCTAGAGTTTGAGCCAGCTACATGGCCCATGAGACCACGCCCACACAGGAGGGGCATCTGGGCCCAAGCAGCATTGTGACCCTCAGCCTGAGACCCCTTTAAAGCACACCCTGTTGTGGGCTGGTACAGGAAGCCAGAAAGCAGGCCTCTCGTGCCTCTTGGCCCAAATCCGAACCCTTGGTGGGGTTGTCCAGGCCACGTGACCCACAACCCTACTCTGGATTCCTTGTTTGAGCGGGACCCCTGACGTGGAAAACAGCACCCTTCCCTTCCCCCAGAAAGACAGCAAACTCTTGGGAGCCGCGAAAAACCCCAGATAGGAAGAACCTCCCATGGACCCATGTAGCAACCCAATCATTCCGAGGCCATCCTGGATATAGAGTCCAGACAGAAAAGCCTCTGCTACTGCTCCCAGGCATCCGAATTTCAAATCCTGAGGAGCTGCTTTCAGGGTCTGCAGAACGGGCCTGCCATATCTTCGCTCCTAATTCTTCCCGAGTTGCTGTCTGAAGACTTGGTTCCCAAAGCCATGACCACATGCCCTTCAGGATGGGACCTCCAGAGACAAACAGCATCACTGGGCCTGCTCTCCCGAGGGATCTCTGCACATCTCAGCTGCCCAAACTTTCTAGAATGGGAGAAATCTTCAAGGCACCTGAACCTACACCAATTTCATAAGCTGTTCTGGAAAAAATGCTCAGTCTGACTGACACACCTTCAGCACCTACCTGCAGGAAGAAACGCACGTCAATGGACCTCAGTCTGAAGATTGAACCTGACAGGCCCCTAGACCTCATCCAATACCCAGCTTAGGTTTTCAGGCATCCATCCCTCAGGCCTGTTCTAGAAAACCAACTTATGCCCCAACGTGTGGCCCCTAGCCATACAATAGAATTCCTCTGGTCTCGAGAAGGAAACCTTGCTCTTGAGAATGGGGAACAACCCTCAGCCTAGGAGAATCCTGCATGGCCCCATAGCGACAGCCACATTCTAAGGTCTCCCTGGACACCAAGCAGCAAGTGACCCGTCAGACTGAGAACCTCTGTCAACTCAGATCACTTGGAACTTCGAACCAGAGGCAGCGGATCAAATCTGCCCTGTTCTTTGGCTGTTGTGGTAACGCGAGGTGGGTGTCCAGGCATCCTTTTGGAGAGCTCTGCTGTCGAATCTTTCCATGTGGGAGACCTCTAAGCTGACTTTCCCTGTCCCGCAGAAGGACACCATGTGGTTTGGAGCAACTCACAAGCTCCAGCTTGGATAAGCCTCCAAGGCTTCTTGAGGCCACCGAGCATTCGTTGGACATCATGGATACAAATTCCAGTGTGAGCCGACATCTCACCCTCGCCCATCCTCAGGTGCTGGGGATCTTGAAACAGGTGCTGCACATTGGAACTGTCATGCCCTCGGCACTGAAGATAACCAGAGCTTGTGTTTTCAGATTTCGATCCTCACAAGCTTTGCCAGCAGGCCCTCCAACTTTTGTAATACTGGAGTCACAAAGCTGCCTTCTATCTGGCCAACTGAAAGAGGAAATGTCCTAAAGGTCTGCCCAAAACCCCTAATGAGCGTCCAAACACACGGCACTCAAGGGCTCCCTGATATCATAGGTCGCCCTGTGAACTAAAGCTCTGTGTAACACAGCAAGAGACCCAATCTCCTGTCGGCCAGCCAGATAGCGGGACCCATATCCTGCAGGTGGGAACTGCCTTGGCCGGAGCCAGTTATTTCCATCCAACCTGGGTATGCAGGTATCTGACCCCAGAAGGTAGTGCAAAACCCTGCCCTTTTGTGTACCTGAAGCACAACAGAGTACTCCTCGTCTGCATGGCAGGAAAGTGGATGTTGATATAGTGGTACTACTTTCCGAGTGGGAGCCACCAGCATGGCCCATGAGACCACGCCCACTCAGGAGGGCCAACTGGGCCCAAACAGGCATTGTGACTCTTAGCCTGAGACCTCTTTCAAGCACAGCATGCCGGGGCTGGACCAGGATCCCACCGAGAGAGCCTATTGTGCCCCTAGACCCAAATCCTAACCCTTGGTGGGGTTGTCCAGGCCACGTGACCCACAACCCGTCTCTGGAATCCCTGTTTGGGCAGGACCCCTGAGATGGAAAAGAGCACTCTTCCCTTCCCCCAGAAAAACACCAAGCTCTTGGGAGCCTGGCAGAATCCCCAGAAAGGGAGAATATCCCATGGACCCATGTGCTCACCCGTCCATTCCAAGACCATCCTAGGTATACAATCTAGAGAGAAAAGTCTCTGCTCCTGCCTCCCAAGCACCCGAATTTCAAATCCTGAGGAGCTGCTTTTAGGGTCTGCACGTCGGGCCTGCCATAACCTCGCCCCTAATTCTTCCCCGAGTTGCTGTCTGAAGACTTCGTTCCCAAAGCCTTGACCACATGCCCTCCAGGATGGGACCCCCAGAACCGCATTGCATCACTGGGCCTGCTCTCCCGAGGAAACTCTGCCCGTCTCAGTTGCCCAAACCACACAGAATGGGAGACACCTGCAAGGCACCTGAACCCACGCCAATTTCATAGGCCGCACTGGAAAAAAGGCGCAGTATGAGACAACGTCAGCACCTACCTCCAGGAAGACTCACACGTAAATGGCCTGAGTCCGAAGATTCAACCTGACATGCCCCTTGGACCTCATCCAAAACCTAGCTTACGTTTTCAGGCCTCTGTCCCTCTGGCCTGTTCTGGACAACCAACATATGGCTTGACGTGTGGTCCCTGAGCCATACAGTAGAACACCTCTCGTCCCGAGAAGGAAAATTTGCTCTTGGGAACGGGGTCCCACCCACAGGCTAGGAGGTTCCTGCATGGCCCCAGAGCTACCACCACATTCTAAGATCTCCCTGGACACCAAGCAGCATTGTGACCCCTCAGACTGAGAACCTCCGTCAACTCAGATCCCTTGGAACTGTGAAGCAGAGCCACTGAATCAAAGCTGCCCTGTTCCTAGGCTTCAGTGGTAATGGAGGTGGATTTTCCAGGCATCCATTCGGAGAGCTCTGCTACCGAATCTTTCCATATGGGGACCATGGAGCCCTCTAACTGGACTCCCCCTGTCCCGCTGAAGGACACCTTGCTGTTTGGAGCAGCTCACAATCCCCAGTTTGGGAAAACCGCCAAGGCTGCTTGAGGCCACACGAAAATTCGTTGGCCAACATGGATACAAATTCCACCGTGAGCAGACATCTCACACTCGAACGTCCTCAGGTGCTTGAGATCTCGAAACAGACGCTGCACATTGGAACTGTTATGGCCTCGGCACTGAACATAACCATAGCTTTGTTTTCAGACTTCCATCCACACACAACTTGCCAGCAGGCCATCCATATTGGGAATTCTGGAAAAACAAAGCTGCCTTCTGCCTGCCCACCGGAAGGAAGAAATGCATTACGGGTCTGCCCAGAATCCCCAGATGAGGGTTCAGCAGCATGGCCCTCAAAGGCGCCCTGATAACATAGGCCGCCCTGTGAACTGATGCTCTCTCTGACACAGCCCGAACCCCGACGTCCTGTCAGCAAGCCACAAGGTGCGACCCATATCCTGCAGGTGGGCTCTGTCTTGGTCAGAGCCCGTCATCTTCTCCGAACCTGGGTATGCAGGTATCTGACCCCAGAAGGTAGCGCAAATCCCTGCCTATGGGGGAACCTGAATCACAGCAGAGTGCTCCTCCTTCCTCATGGCAGGAATGTGGATGTAGAGATGGTTGTACTACTCTAGAGTTTGAGCCAGCTACATGGCCCATGAGACCACGCCCACTCAGGAGGGGCAGCTGGCCACAAGCAGGCCTTGTGACCCTTCAGCCTGAGACCCCTTTAAAGCACACCCTGTTGGGGGCTGGAGCATGAAGCCAGACAGCAGGCCTCTCGTGCCTCTTGGCCCAAATACTAACCCTTGGTGGGGTTGTCCAGGCCACGTGACCAACAACCCCACTCTGGAACCCTGTTTGGGCAGGACCCCTGACGTGGAAAACAGCACTTCCCTTCCCCCAGAAAGACAGCAAACTCTTGGGAGCCGGGGAAAAACCCCTGATAGGAAGAACATCCCATGGACCCATGTAGCAACCCTATCATTCCGAGGCCATCCTAGATATAGAGTCCGGACAGAAAAGCCACTGCTACTGCTCCCAGGCATCCAAATTTCAAATACCGAGGAGCTGCTTTCAAGGTCTGCAGATCGGGTCTGACATAACTTCGATCCTAATTCTTCCCCGAGTTGCTGTCTGAAGACTTGGTTCCCAAAGCCGTGACCACATGCCCTCCAGGATGGGACCTCCAGAACCAAACCGCATCACTGGGCCTGCTCTCCGAAGGGAACTCTGCACATCTCAGTTGCCCAAACCTTCCAGAATGGGAGAAACCTTCAAGGCACCTGAACCCACACCAATTTCATAGGCTGCTCTGGAAAAAATGCGCAGTCTGACTGACACACCTTCAGCACCTACCTGCAGGAAGAAACGCACGTCAAAGGACCTGAGTCTGAAGATTGAACCTGACATGCCCCTAGAACCTCATCCAATACCTAGATTAGGTTTTCAGGCCTCTTTCCCTCAGGCCTGTTTTGGAAAAGAAACTTTAGGCCCAACGTGTGGTCCCTGAGCCATACAGTAGAACACCTCTCATCCCGAGAAGGAAAATTTGCTCTTGGGAACGGGGTCCCACCCACAGGCTAGGAGGTTCCTGCATGGCCCCAGAGCTACCGCCACATTCGAAGGTCTCCCTGGACACCAAGCAGCATTGTGACCCGTCAGACTGAGAACCTCCGTCAACTCAGATCCCTTGGAACTGCGAAGCAGAGCCACTGGATCAAAGCTGCCCTGTTCCTAGGCTTCAGTGGTAACGGAGGTTGATTTTCCAGGCATTCATTCAGAGAGCTCTGCTATCGAATCTTTCCATATGGGGAACCTGGAGCCCTCTAACTGGACTTCCCCTGTCCCACTGAAGGACACCTTGCTGTTTGGAGCAGCTCACAAGCTCCAGCTTCGGAAAGCCGCCAAGGCTTCTTGAGGCCGCACGAGCATTCGTTGGCCATCATGGATACAAACTCCAGCATGAGCAGACATCTCACACTCGAACGTCCTCAGGTGCTTGAGATCTCGAAAGAGACGCTGCATATTGGATCTGTTATGGCCTCGGCATTGAACATAACCATAGCTTTGTTTTCAGACTTCCATCCTCACACACCTTGCCCGCAGGCCATCCATATTGGGAATTCTGATAAAACAAAGCTGCTTTCTGGCTGCCCACCGGAAGGAAGAAATGCCCTCCGGGTCTGCCCAGTATCCCCATATGAGGGTCCAGCAGCATGGCCCTCAAGGGCACCCTGATATCATAGGCCGCCCTGTGAACTGATGATCTGCCTGACACAGCCCGAGCCCCGGCATCCTGTCATCCAGCCACATAGCGCGAACCATATCCTGCAGGTGGGCTCTGCCTTGGTCGGAGCCCGTCATCTCCTGCGAACCTGGGTATACAGGTATCTGACCCGAGAAAGTAGCTCAAATCTCTGCCTATGGGGGAACCTGAATCACAGCAGAGTACTCCTCCTTCCTCAAGGCAGGAATGTGGATGTTGAGATTGTTGTACTACTCTAGAGTGGGAGCCATCTACATGGCCCTTGAGACCTCGCCCACTCAGGAGGGCAGCTGGGCACAAGTAGGCCTTGTGACCCTCAGCCTGAGAACCCTTTAAAGCACACCCTATTGGTGGCTGGACCAGGAAGCCAGAGCGCAGGCCACTCGTGCCTCTAGGCCCAAATCCTAACCCTTGGTGGGGTTGTCCAATCCACGTGACCCACAACCCCACTCTGGAACCCTTGTTTGGGCGGGACCCCTGACGTGGGAAATAGCACTCTTCCCTTCCCCCTGAAAGACAGCAAACTCTTGGGAGCCGGGGAAAAACCCCAGATAGGAAGAACCTCCCATGGACCCATGTAGCAACCCTATCATTCCGAGGCCATCCTGTATATAGAGACCAGATAGAAAAGCCTCTTCTACTGCTCCCAGGCATTCGAATTTCAAACCCGTAGGAGCTGCTTTCAGGCTCTGAAGATCGGGCCTGCCATATCTTCGCTCCTAATTTTTCCCCGAGTTGGTGTCTGAAGACTTGGTTCCCAAAGCCGTTACCATATGCCCGCCAGGATGGGACCTCCAGAACCAAACAGCATCACTGGGCCTGCTCTCCCGAAAAAACTCTGCACATCTAAGTTGCCCAAACCTTCCAGAATGGGAGAAACCTTCAGGGCACCTGAACCCACACCAATTTCATAGGCTGTTCTGGAAAAAATGCGCAGTCTGACTGACACACCTTCAGCATCTACCTGCAGGAAGAAACGCACGTTAATGGTCCTGAGTCTGAAGATTGAACCTGACATGCCCCTAGAACCTCATCCAATAACCAGCTTAAGTGTTCAGGCCTACGTCCCTCAGGCCTTTCTGGAAAACCAACTTGTGGCCCAACGGGTGGCCCTAGGCATACAATAGAATCCCTCTGGTCTCGAGAAGGGAACCTTGCTCTTGAGAACCGGGACCAATCCTCAGCCTAGGAGATTCCTGCATGGCCCCAGAGCCAGAGCCACATTCTAAGGTCTCCCTGGACACCAAGCACCATTGGGACCCGTCAGACTGAAAACCTCTGTCAACTCAGATCCCTTGGAACTTAGATCCAGAGGCAGCGGATCAAAGCTGCCCTGTTCCTTGGCTGCTGTGGTAACGCGAGGTGGGGTTTCCAGGCATCCATTCGGAGAGCTCTGCTGTCGAATCTTTCCATGTGGGAGACCTCTAAGCTGACTTCCCCTGTCCCACAGAAGGACAACTTGTGGTTTGGAGCAGCTCACAAGCTCCAGCTTCGATAAGCCTCAAGGCTTCTGGAGGCCACACGAGCATTCTTTGGCCATCATGTACACAAATTCCAGTGTGAGCAGACATCTCACCCTCGCCCATCCTCAGGTGCTGGAGATCTTGAAACAGCTGCTGCCCATTGGAACTGTCATGCCCTCGGCACTGAACATAACCATAGCTTGTGTTGTCAGATTTCGATCCTCACAAGCGTTGCCAGCAGGCCCTCCACCTTGCGAATGCTGGAGTCACAAAGCTGCCTTATACCTGGCCAACAGAATGAAGAAATGTCCTACAGGTCTGCCCAAAACCCCAAATGAGCGTCCAACCACACGACCCTC
>NW_019154267.1:132791-141096 GCF_002288905.1 Enhydra lutris kenyoni
TATTGGAACTGTCATGCCCTCGGCACTGAACATAACCATAGCTTGTGTTGTCAGATTTCGATCCTCACAAGCGTTGCCAGCAGGCCCTCCACCTTGCGAATGCTGGAGTCACAAAGCTGCCTTATACCTGGCCAACAGAATGAAGAAATGTCCTACAGGTCTGCCCAAAACCCCAAATGAGCGTCCAACCACACGACCCTCAAGGGCACCCTGATATCTTAGGTCGCCCTGTGAACTAATGCACTGTGTAACACAGCCTGAGACCCAATCTCCTGTCGGCCAGCCAGATAGCGGGACCCATATCCTGCTGGTGGGAACTGCCTTGGCCTGAGCCCGTTATTTCCATCCAACCTGGGTATGCAGGTATCCGACACCAGAAGGTAGTGCAAAATCCTGCCCTTGTGTGTACCTGAAGCACAACAGAGTACTCCTCCTTCCCCATGGCAGGAATGTGGATGTTGACATTGTGGTACTACTTTCAGAGTGGGAGCCACCTGCATGGCCCATGAGACCACGCCCACTCAGGAGGGGCAACTGGGCACCAACAGGCATTGTGACTCTTAGCCTGAGACCCGTTTCAAGCACAACCTGTCGGGGCTGGACCAGGATCCCACACAGAGAAACTATTGAGCCCCTAGACCCAAATCCGAACCCTTGGTGGGGTTGTCCAGGCCACGTGACCCACAACACGTCTCTCGAATTCCTGTTTGGGCAGGACCCCTGAGATGGAAAAGAGCACTCTTCCCTTCCCCCAGAAAAACACCAAACTCTTGGGAGCCTGGCAGAATCCCCAGAAAGGAAGAATATCCCATGGACCCATGTGCTCACCCGTCCATTCCGAGAACACCCTAGGTATACAGTCCAGAGAGAAAAGCTTCTGTTCCTGCCTCCCAGGCACCCGAATTTCATATCCTGAGGAGCTGCTTTCAGAGTCTGCACATCGGGCCTACCATAACCTCGCCCCTAATTCTTCCCCGAGTTGCTGTCTAAAGACTTCGTTCCCAAAGCCTTGACCTCATGCCCTCCAGGATGGCATCCCCAGAACCACAACGCATCACTGGGCCTGCTCTCCTGCGGAAATTCTGCCCTTCTCTGTTGCCCAAACCATCCAGGATGGGAGAAACCTGCAAGGCACCTGAACCCACCCCAATTTCATAGGCCGCTCTGGAAAAAAGGCGCAGTATGAGACACCGTCAACAACTACCTCCAGGAAGACATGCACGTAAATGGGCCTGAGTCCGAAGATTCAACCTGACATGCCCCTAGGACCTCATCCAAAACCTAGCTTAGGTTTTCAGGCCTCTTTCCCTCAGGCGTGTTCTGGAAAACCAACATATGGCTCAACGTGTGGTCCTTGAACCATACAGTAGAACCCCTCTGGTCCCGAGAATGAAACTTTGCTCTTGGGAACGGGGTCCCACCCACAGGCCAGGAGGTGTCTGCATGGCCCCAGAGCTACCGCCACATTCTAAGGTCTCCTTGGACACCAAGCAGCATTGTGACCCGTCAGACTGAGAACCTCCGTCAACTCAGATCCCTTGGAACTGCAAAGCAGAGCCACTGGATCAAAGCTGCCCTGTTCCTAGGCTTCAGGGGTAACGGTGGTGGTGTATCCAGGCATCCATTCGGAGAGCTCTGCTATCGAATCTTTCCATATGGGGACCCTGGAGCCCTCTAACTGGACTTCCCTGTCCGGCTGAAGGACACCTTGCTGTTTGGAGCAGCTCACAAGCCCCAGCTTGGGAAAGCCTACAAGGTTTCTTGAGGCCGCACGAGCATTCGTTGGCCATCATGGATACAAATTCCAGCGTGAGCAGGCATCTCAACTCGATCGTCCTCAGTTGCTTGAGATCTCGAATCAGACGCTGTACATTGGAACTGTTATGGCCTCGGCGCTGAACATAACCATAGCTTTGTTTTCAGACTTCCATCCTCACACACCTTGCCAGCAGGCCATCCATATTGGGAATTCTGAAAAAACCAAGCTGCCTTCTGCCTGCCCAACGGAAGGAAGAAATGCCCTACGGGTCTGCCCAGAATCGCCAGATGAGGGTCCAGCAGCATGGCCCTCAAGGGCACCCTGATATCACAGGACGCCCTGTGAACTGATGCTCTGTCTGTCAGAGCCCGAGCCCCGACGTTCTGTCAGCCAGCCACACATCGTGACCCATATCCTGCAGGTGGGCTCTGTCTTGGTCAGAGGCCGTCATCTCCTGCGAATCTGGGTATGCAGGTATCTGACCCCAGAAGGTAGCACAAATCCCTGCCTTTGGGGGTACCTGAATCACAGCAGAGTACTCCTCCTTCCTAATGGCAGGAATGTGGTTGTTGAGATGGTTGTACTACTCTAGAGTTTGAGCCAGCTACATGGCCCATGAGACCATGCCCACTCAGGAAGGGCAGCTGGGCACAAGCTGGTCTTGTGAATCTCAGCCTGAAACCACTTTAAAGCACACCCTTTAGGAGGCTGGACCAGGAAGCCAGAGAGTAGGCCTCTCGTGCCTCTTGGCCCAAATCCGAACCTTTGGTGGGGTTTCCCAGTCCACGTGACCCACAACCCCACTCTGGAATCCTTGTTTGGGCGGGACCCCTGACGTGGGAAACAGCACTATTCCCATCCCCCTGAAAGACAGCAAACTCTTGGGAGCCGGGGAAAAACCCCAGATAGAAAGAACCTCCCATGGACCCATGTAGCAACCCTATCATTCCTAGGCCATACTTGATATAGACTTCAGACAGAAAAGCCTCTCCTACTGCTCCCTGGCATCCGAATTTCAAATCCTGAGGAGCTGCTTACAGGGTCTGCAGATCGGGCCTGCCATATCTTCGCTCCTAATTCTTCCCAAGTTGTTGTCTGAAGACTTGGTTTCCAAAGCCATGACCACATGCCCTCCAGGATAGGACTTCCAGAACCAAACAGCATCACTGGGCCTGCTCTCCCGAGGGAACTCTGCACATCTCAGTTGCCCAAACCTCCAGAATGGGAGAAAGCTTCAAGGCACCTGAACCCACACCAATTTCATAGGCTGCTCTGGAAAAAATGCGCAGTCTGACTGACACACCTTCAGCACCTACCTGCAGTAAGAAACGCACGTCAATGGACCTGAGTCTGAAGATTGAACCTGACATGCCCCTAGAACCTCATCTAATACCTAGCTTAGGTTTTCAGGCCTCTGTCCCTCAGGCCTTTCTGGAAAACCAACTTGTGGCCCAACGGGTGGTCCTAGCCATACAATAGAATCCCTCTGGTCTCGAGAAGGGAACCTTGCTCTTGAAAACCGGGACCTATCCTCAGCCTAGGAGAATCCTGCATGGCACCAGAGTCACAGCCACATTCTAAGGTCTCCCTGGACACCAAGCAGCATTCGGACCCGTCAGAATGAGAACCTCTGTCAACTCAGATCACTTGGAACTCCGAACCAGAGGCAGCCGATCAAAGCTGCCCTGTTCCTTGTCTGCTGTGTTAATGCGAGGTGGGGTTTCAAGGCATCCATTCGGAGAGCTCTGCTGTCGAATCTTTCCATGTGGGAGACCTCTAAGCTGACTTCCCCTGTCCCACAGAAGGACAACTTGTGGTTTGGAGCAGCTCACAAGCTCCAGCTTGGATAAGCCTCCAAGGCTTCTTGAGGCCACCCGAGCATTCGTTGGCCATCATGGATACAAATTCCAGTGTGAGCAGACATCTCACCCTCGCCCATCCTCAGGTGCTGGAGATCTTGAAACAACTGCTGCACATTGGAACTGTCATGCCCTCGGCACTGAACATAACCATAGCTTGTGTTTTCAGATTTCGATCCTCACAAGGGTTGCCAGCAGGCCCTCCACCTTGCGAATGCTGGAGTCACAAAGCTGCCTTCTACCTGGCCAACAGAATGAAGAAATGTCCTCCAGGTCTGCCCAAAACCCCAAATGACCGTCCAACCACACGACCCTCAAGGGCACCCTGATATCTGAGGTCGCCCTGTGAACTAATGCACTGTGTAACACAGCCCGAGACCCAATCTCCTGTCGGCCAGCCAGATAGCGGGACCCATATCCTGCTGGTGGGAACTGCCTTGGCCCGAGCCCGTTATTTCCATCCAACCAGGGTATGCAGGTATCTGACCCCAGAAGGTAGTGCAAAACTCTGCCCTTGTGTGTACCTGAAGCAGAACAGAGTACTCCTCCTTCCCCATGGCAGGAAAGTGGATGTTGATATGGTTTACTACATTCAGAGTGGGAGCCACCTGCATGGCCCATGAGACCACGCCCACTCAGGAAGTGCATCTGGTCACAAACAGGCATTGTGTCTCTTATCCTGAGACCCCTTTCAAGCACAGCCTGTCGGGGCTGGACCAGGATCCCACAGAGAGAACCTATTGTGCCCTAGACCCAAATCCTATCCCTTGGGGTGTTGTCCAGGCCACGTGACCCACAACCCGTCTCTGGTATTCCTGTTTGGGCAGGGCCTCTGAGATGGAAAAGAGCACTCTTCCCTTCCCCGAGAAAAACACCAAACTCTTGGGATCCGGGCAGAATCCCCAGAAAGGGAGAATATCCCATGGACCCATGTGCTCACCCGTCCATTCCGAGACCATCCTAAGTATACAGTCCAGAGAGAAAAGCCTCTACTCCTGCCTCCCAGGCACCCGAATTTCAAATCCTGAGGAGCTGCTTTCAGGGTCTGCACATCGGGCCTGCCATAACCTCGCCCCTAATTCTTCCCCGAGTTGCTGTCTGAAGACTTCGTTCCCAAAGACTGGACCACATGCCCTCCAGGATGGGACCCCCAGAACCACACCGCATCACAGGGCCTGCTCTCGCGAGGAAACTATGCCCGTCTCAGTAGCCCAAACCATCCAGAATGGGAGAAATCTGCAAGTCACCAGAACCCACCCCAATTTCATAGGCCGGTCTGGAAAAAAGGCGCAGTATGAGACACCGTCAGCACCTACCTCCAGGACGACAAGCACGTCAATGGGCCTGAGTCCGAAGATTCAACCTGACATGCCCATAGGACCTCATCCAAAACTTAGCTTAGGTTTTCAGGCCTCTGTCTCTCCGGCCTGTCTGGAAAACCAACATATGGCCCAACGTGTGGTCCCTGAGCCATACAGGAGAACCCCTCTGGTCCCGAGAAGGAAACTTTGCTCTTGGGAACGGGGTCCCACCCACAGGCTAGGAGGTGTCTGCATGGCCCAAGAGCTACCGCCACATTCTAAGGTCTCCCTGGACACCAAGCAGCATTGTGACCCGTCAGACTGAGAACCTCCGTCAACTCAGATCCCTTGGTACTGCGAAGCAGAGCCACTAGAAAAAAGATGCCCTGTTCCTAGGCTTCAGTGGTAACGGAGGTGGAGTTTCCAAGCATCCATTCGGAGAGCTCTATTATCGAATCTTTCCATATGGGGACCTTGTAGCCATCTAACTGGACTTCCCCTGTTCTGATGAAGGACAACTTGATGTTTGGAGCAGCTCAAAAGCTCCAGCTTGGGAAAGCCGCCAAGGCTTCTTGAGGCATTACGAGCATTCGTTGGCGATCATGGATACAAATTCCAGCGTGAACAGACATCTCACACTCGAACGTCCTCAGGTGCTTGATATCTCGAAACAGACGCTGCACATTGGAACTGTTATGGCCTCGGCACTGAACATAACCATAGCTTTGTTTTCAGACATCCATTCTCACACACCTTGCCAGCAGGCCATCCATATTGGGAATTCTGGAAAAACAAAGCTGCCTTCAGCCTACCCACCGGAAGGAAGAAATGCCCTACGGGTCTGACCAGAATCCCCAGATGAGGGTCCAGCAGCATGGCCCTCAAGGGCACCCTGATATCATAGGCCGCCCTGTGAACTGATGCTCTGTCTGACACAGCCTGAGCCCCGACCTCCTGTCAGCCAGCCACAAAGCGTGATCCATATCCTGCAGTTGGGCTCTGTCTTGGTCAGATCCCGTATTTCCTGCAAACCTGGGTATGCAGGTATCTGACCCCAGAAAGTAGCGCAAATCCCTGCCTGTGGGGGAACCTGAATCACAGCATAGTACTCCTCCTTCCTTATGGCAGGAATGTGGATGTTGAGATGGTTGTACTACTCTAGAGTGGGAACCAGCTACATGGCCCATGAGACCACGCCCTCACAGGAGGGGCATCTGGGCCCAAGCAGCACTATGACCCTCAGCCTGAGACCCCTTTAAAGCACACCCTGTTGTGGGCTGGTCCAGGAAGCCAGAAAGCAGGCCTCTCGTGCCTCTGGCCCAAAGCCTAACCCTTGGTGGTGTTGTCCAGGCCACGTGACCCACAACCCTACTCTGGAATCCTTGTTTGAGCGGGACCCCTGACGTGGAAAACAGCACTCTTCCCTTTCCCCAGAAAGACAGCAAACTCTTGGGAGTCGGGGAAAAACCCCAGATAGGAAGAACCTCCCATGGACCCATGTAGCAACCCTATCATTCCGAGGCCATCCTGGATATAGAGTCCAGACAGAAAAGCCTCTGATACTGCTCCCAGGCATCCGAATTTCAAATCATTTCGAGCTGCTTTCAGGGTCTGCAGAATGGGCCTGCCATATCTTCGCTCCTAATTCTTCCCCGAGTTGCTGTCTGAAGACTTGGTTCCCAAAGCCATGACCACATGCCCTTCAGGATGGGACTTCCAGAGCCAAACAGCATCACTAGGCCTGCTCTCCCGAGGGAACTCTGCACATCTCAGCTGCCCAAACCTTCCAGAATGGGAGAAATCTTCAAGGCACCTGAACCCACACCAATTTCATAGGCTGCTCTGGAACAAATGCACAGTCTGACTGACACACCTTCAGACCTAGCTGCAGGAAGAAACGCACGTCAAAGGACCTGAGTCTGAAGATTGAACCTGACAGGCCCCTAGAACCTCATCCAATACCCAGCTTAGGTTTTCAGGCCTCCATCCCTCAGGCCTGTTCTGGAAAACCAACTTATAGCCCAACGTGTGGCCCCTAGCCATACAATAGAATCCCTCTGGTCTCGAAAAAGATACCTTGCTCTTGAGAAAGGGGAACAACCCTCAGCCTAGGAGAATCCTGCATGGCCCAAGAGCCACAGCCACATTCTAAGGTCTCCCTGGACACCAAGCAGCAAGTGACCCGTCATAGTGAGAAACTCTGTCAACTCAGATCACTTGGACCTTCGAACCAGAGTCATCGGATCAAAGCTGTCCTGTTCCTTGGCTGCTGTGGAACGCGAGGTGGGGTTTCCAGGCATCCATTCGGAGAGCTCTGCTGTCGAATCTTTCCAAATGGGAGGCCGATAGCCTGACTTCACCTGTCCCGCAGACGGACACCTGTGGATTGGAGCAGCTCACAAGCTCCAGCTTGGATAAGCCTCCAACGCTACTTGAGGCCACCGAGCATTCGTTGGCCATCATGGATACAAATTCCATTGTGAGCAGACATCTCACCCTCGCCCATCCTCAGGGGCTGCAGATCTTGAAACATCTGCTGCACATTGGAACTGTCATGCCCACGGCACTGAACATAACCATAGCTTGTGTTTTCAGATTTCGATCCTCACAAGCTTTGCCAGCAGGCCCTCCAACTTGGGAATTCTGGAGTCACAAAGCTGCCTTCTAACTGGCCAACAGAAAGAAGAAATGTCCTACAGGTCTGCCCAAAACCCCCAAAGAGTGTCCAAGCACATGGCCCTCAAGGGCACCCTGATATCATAGGTCGTCCTGTGAACTAATGCTCTGTGTAACACAGCCCGAGACCAAATCTCCTGTCGGCCAGCCAGATCACGGGACCCATATCTTGCAGGTGGGAACTGCCTTGGCCCGAGCCCCTTATTTCCATCCAACCTGGGTATGCAGGTATCTGACCCCAGAAGGTAGTGCAAATCCCTGCCCTTGTGTGTACCTGAGGCACAACAGAGTACTCCTCCTTCCCCATGGCAGGAAAGTGGATGTTGATATGGTGGTACTACTTTCCGAGTGGTAGCCAACTGCATGGCCCATGAGACCACGCCCACTCAGGAGGGCCAAATGGGCCCAAACAGGCATTGTGACTCTTAGCCTGAGACCCCTCTCAAGCACAGCCTGTCGGGGCTGGACCAGGATCCCACAGAGGACCTATTGTGCCCCTAGACCCAAATCCTAACCCTTGGTGGGGTTGTCCAGGCCACGTGACCCACAACCCGTCTCTGGAATCCCTGTTTGGGCAGGACCCCTGAGATGGAAAACAGCACTCTTCCCTTCCCCCAGAGAAACCACAAACTCTTGGGAGCCTGACAGAATCCCCAGAAAGACAGAATATCCCATGGACCCATGTACTCACCCGTCCATTTCGAGACCAT
>NW_019154268.1:0-2090 GCF_002288905.1 Enhydra lutris kenyoni
GAGCTCGACAGATTGTGAAGTTAGGGTGAGTGTCAGGCATTCCCTCATACTAGAATGTGTATACTAGGGCCGCCGAATATGGGTGTCCTGTGGGGGCTTAGAGGGTACTAAAGCTCGGAGGTCTTTGCACAGCTCCAAATGGTATGGTTTCCATCAGGAGGAAAGTTGGATTCCAGTTGTATGGCTCTAGGATCCTCCAAATGGAGGGATTCCAGAGCAGAGCTCTGTTTATGGATGCTTGAAAGGTCAACCTAGGGTTAGGCTTAGGGCATGAGGCATGGGAGATCTGATCTGCTAACTTTGGCGCCAGCTACCTGGGTGCTGACTGGAGGTCGCTGCTCAAGAGTAGGGACAGAATGTGTATTCGTGTCCAGGGTCGGCTTCCACAACTGTGGACGGCTGAGGGTTATCGTGCAGCTTTCTCCTAATCTGGGGGTTGCGAGCAGCTCTGTAGGGCATGTTTTGCATCTGGAGGGAAGGCAGAATCTTGTGGTTTGGCTCTGGTGTTTCCTATCTGGAGGGATTGTAGACCACGGCTGTGAGGATGGAAGTCTGTGAAGCCAATCTAGGGGTATGATTAGGGCCTCGGACATGGTAGGGGTAATCTACGGTTGCTGAGGAATGTTCCCTGGGATATGAGGTTAAGGTGAGTGTCAGGAGGTCACAGAAGGCTGGAGTTTGTGTCCATGAGATCTGTCGAATCTGGGAGTGATATCATGGGGAAATGGACTTTTATCCCACTCTGGGATATTTGTATAGTTAAAAAATAGCTTGGTTTATTCTGGGGAATATGTCCTGTCCTGTTTTATGGCCCAGGGCTCCCGATATGAAGGGATTCGAGAGCAGGTCTCAGCTATGGATGCCAGAAAATCCAACCTAGGGTTAGGATTAGGTCCTAGTGGCATCGCAGGTCTTAGATCCTGGCTCTGCATGGAGCTACCCATGACGCTGTGTTGAAAATGGAGCTCAGGCTAAGGTTCACAGTATGTGTTGGTGTCCCGGGCGACCAGCATTAATGGGTGTGGCCTCTTGGGCAATGAGGGTTTTGCCCAACTTTGAGGGATTTACATAACCCCAGAAAGCTTCTGGAGGGCAAGGGTAGTTCTGTTTGGTGACTAAGGTGTCCCCCATGGGGAAGGATTTTAGAGAAGGGCTCTGGAGATCAATGCCTGAAAACACAACCTATTGTTATGATCAGCGCCTAGGGGAATGGCCAGTCTGATCTGCTGAGTCTGGCGCAAGCCTCGTGGGTGGTTGACTGGAGGCCAGGGCTCAATTTTTGGGACAGAATGTGTTTTAGTGTCCAGGGCCAGCTTCTGAAAATGAGGGTGGCTTTGGGGTTTCTTGCATCTTTCTCCTAATCTGTGGGTTGTGTGCAACTCCACAGGGCACATCTCCCTTTTGGAGAGCAAGAAGAGTCCTGTCTTGTGGCTCAGGTGTACCCTATCTGGAGGGCATGTGGGCTAGGACTCTTTGGACGGAGGCCTGAGTACCAAGGTAGGGTAGGGTTAGAGCATAGGGTATGGCAGAACCAACGTGCAGACGCTGAGGCAAACTCCAGGGAATATGAAGTTAAGGCAAGTGTCAGGACTCTGGAGTTTGGGTTGATTAGATCTGCAGAATATAGGTTTAGCCTTATGGGGGCAAGGAGTTTTCTCCCACTTGGGGGTTTTGGGCAGTTCCCAATTGTCTGGTCTATTCTGGGGAGTAGGTTCTCTGTTGTTTTAGGAATCAGGGTTCCCCCATATGGAGGGATTCGAGAGTAGGCTAGGTTTTGGATTTGGTCCTAATGCCATGGCAGGCCTTAGATCCTGGCTCTGGGGCAAGCTACCCATGCTGGTTTGTTGAAAATACAGCTCAGGTTAAGGATCCCAATGAGTGTTTTTGTCCAGGATGACCTGTAAAAGTGGCCATGACCTCAGACACAAGGCAGATTTCTGCCATGTCTGAGGGATTTACATAGCTCCAAAAACCAAAGTTTCCCTCTGGGGTGCAGGAGAACATCTCTTCTTTTTCTCAGGGGTCCCCCGTATGGTGTGATCTGAGAGGAGGGCTCTGGAAATGGATGCATGAAACCCCAACGTAAGGTT
>NW_019154268.1:2529-25133 GCF_002288905.1 Enhydra lutris kenyoni
ATGTGTGGGTGTCCACCTGGGGCCATGAAGGTATCTCCTGCTGGGGAATTTGTGCAGCTCCAAATAGAATGATTTTATTCTTGGTGAGATTTGGAATCCTGTTGTATGGCTCAATTGTCCCCATATGGATGGATTCGAGAGCAGGGCTCTGGGATAGATGCCTGATAACCCCATCTAGTTTTAGCTGTGAGGACTAGGGACATGGTAGGTCTGATCGCATGGCTCTGGGACCAGCTATGTGGCTGGCTGACAGTAGATCAGGGCTCAGACTGAGGGATAGAATGTGTATTAGTGTTGAGTTGGATTCCACTATTTGGGGAAGCCTCATTGGCCGTGCAGTTTTCTCTTAATCTGTTTTTTTCCTGCAGCTCCATTTATCACGGTTTCTTTCTGTAGCAAAGGCACAGTCCCATGGTGTGGCTCTGGTGTTTATCTCGAGGGCTAGTGGGCAAGGAATCTTTGGACTGAAGTTTGAAAACCTATCCTAGTGTTAGGGTCAGGGCCTAGGGCATGCTAGGCCCAATCTACAGATGCTGGGCGAGCTTCCTTGGATCTGTGGTTAAGGCCAGTGACAGGAGGTCACTCAGGCTGGATTTTTTGTCCATGCCATCTGCCGAATATGTGGGTGGCCTCATGGTGCTATGGAGTTGCTCCTGCTCTGGGCATTTTATGCAGTTCCATATCGTTTGGTGTATTCTAGGTAATGGGTGCTGTCCTTTTTTATGGTTCAGGGGTTCCCCATATGGAGGGACCTGAGAGCAGTGCTCTGGGTATGGATGCCTGGAACCCAACCTATGTTTAGGGTTAGGTCATAAAGGTATGGCAGGACTTATATCCTGGACCTGAGAAGAGCTACCCATGGAGCTGTGTTGAAAATGGGGCTCAGGCTAAGTGTCACCATGGGGGACACACTTTGTGTCCTGGGTGGCCTGTAAAATTGGGTGCGGCCTCAGGGACAATGCAGTTTTCTTTTGCTTCTGTGGGTTATACATACCTATAATAAGCAAGGTTTCCTTCTGTGGGACAGGAGGAGTTTTTTGTTTTGTTTTGTCTTGTTCTTTGTTTGTTTGTTTGTGTCTCAGGGGTCCCCTGTGTGGAGGGATTTGAGAGCAGGGCTCTGGGTATGGATGCCTGAACTCTACATTTGGGTTAGGATTTGGGCCAAGGGAACAGACTGGTCTGATCTGCTGGTTCTGGGGCTATCTGTTCCAGTGGCTGATTGGAGGACGGGTCTTAGGTTGTGTCAGACACCGTATTTGTGTCCCAGGTAGAATATGAACATTTGGTAGCATCAGGTCCATGCATGTTTCCTCTGATCAAAGGGTTTTGTCCAGCTCCTTAGGGCATGGTTTCCTTCTGGAAGACAAGGTGAGTCCTGTGGTGCGGCTCCAGTGTCCCCAATCTTGAGGGCTTGCATTCCAGGACTCAAGGGATGGAATTCTGAAAACCCAAGCTCATCTATGGTTAGGGTGTAGGGCATGTATCCCTGATCGGCAGATGCAGTGGCATGCTCCCCAGATTCTGAAGGTAGGGCGGTGTCACATGTTCGCTCAGACCAGACTAGAGTTTGTGTACATTAGGGCTGCTGAATATGTGTGTGGCCACCTGATTCCATGGAGGTTTTTCCTGCTCTGGGGTTTTGGAGCAACTCCAAATAGAATGGTTTCATTTGGCGGAAGAGGTGAAGTTCTGTTTTATGGCTCAAGGGTAACGATATGGAGAAATTCAGCAGCGGGTCTCTGGGTATGGAGCCTGATAACACAGCCTAGGTTTAGCATTAGGGACTAGGGGAATCCAGGTCTGATCCGTTGACTCTGAGGCTAGCTACGTGGGTGACTGACTGTCGGCCGGGGCTCAGGGTGAGGGACAGAATGTTTATTAGTGTCCAGGTTTGGTTTCCGTCAATGGGGGTGGCCTCGTTAGTCATGCCACTTTCTCCAAATCTGAGGGTTTTGCAGCTTTATTGAGCACGGTTTCCTTCTGAGGGGTAGGCAGAGTTCCAGGGTTTCCATCTGAAGTTCTCTATCTGGAGGGCTTGTCTGCGAGGACTTTTGAGACAGAGTCTGAAAACTGTGCTATGGTTGGGACTAGGGCCTAGGGCATGGCAGGCCCAATCTACAGATGCTGAGGCATGCCTCAGCAGGGATCTGAGGATAAGCCATGTGTCATGAGCTCACTAAGGCTGGAGTTTGTGTCCATGCAATCCACCTAATGTGGGGATGGCCTCATGGGGCCATGGAGTTTTCTCCTGCTCTTTGGTGTTTGTGCAGTTCCAAATAGTTTAGTCTCTTCTGGGGATAAATGCTGTCCTGTTTTATGGCTCAGTGGTCACCCATGTGGAAGGATGGGATATCAGGGCTGTGGTATGGAAGCCAGAAAAACCAACCTACATTGTAGATTAGGCACTAGTGGCATGGAATAACTTATATCCTGGCTCTGGCATGAGTTACCCATGGGGCTGTGTTGAACATGGGACTAAGGCTTAGGTTCACAACGTGTGTTTGTGTGCAGAGCAGCCTGCAAGAGTGGCCATGGCCTCAGGGGCACTGCAGGTTACTTCCCATTCTGAGGGTCTTACATAGCTTCAAAAAGCAAGGTTTTCTTCTGGGGTGTAGAAGGAGTTCTGTTTTGTGACTGAGGGGTACACTGTGTGGAGGGATTCGAGAGGAGGGCTCTAGGTATGCATGCCTGAAACCCCAAACTCTTGTTATGATTAGGTCCTAGTGTCAGGGCAGGCCCGATCTGCTGGCTCTGGAGCCAGCTCTCCCAGTGCCTGATTGGAGGACAGGACTCAGGTTGTATCAGACAGCATTTTACTGTCCAGGGTGGAGAACGTAAGTGGGCTGGCATCGGGGGCTGTGCATGTTTGCCCTGATTGAGTGGTGATCCAAAAAGTTTGGTCTATTCTCCAGAATAGGTGATGTCTTAAATTGTGGCCTATAGAGGGATATGAGAGTAGGGTTCCAGGTATGGATGCCTGAAGGCCAACCTATATTTAGCGTTAGGTCCTTCTGGCATAGTAGACCTAATATTCTGCTTTGGGATGAGCTACCCATGGGGCTGTGTTGAAAATGGGGCTCAGGAAAAGGGTCACAATGGCTGTTTGTATGCAGGGCAACCTGAAAAAGTGGACGTGGCATCAGGGGCAACGGAGGTTTCTTCCAACTATGATGGTTTTACATAGCTTCAAAAAGCAAGGTTTCCTTCTAGGGGCAGGATGAGTTCTGTTTTTTGTCTAAGGGGTTTCAGGTGTGGAGGGATTCAAGAGGAGGGCTCTGTGTATGGATGCCTGAATTCTCAACCTAGGGTTAGGATTGGGGTCTAGGGGCATGGCAGGCTCAAAAAACTGGCTCTATGTCCAGCTTCCAACAGACCTTATTTGAAACTGGGACTAGGGTTTCAAGCTTAGGGAAAACTAAAATAGGGTTCTGATTTGGGCGTAGGGGCCTATCCGGTTCAAACTTCTGTCTCTGGGGGCATCTGTCTGTGTGTCTGCATGAAGGTAGTTGCTCAGCTTGTGTCAGAATGTGCCTGTTTGTCCAGGGTGGCCTCCAGGATTAGGATGGCCTTGGGAGCCTTGTAGGATTCTCTTAATCTGTACGGTTGAAGCCAATGGAATGGGCACAGTTTCCTTGGAGAGGGCAGGCACAGTCATGCAGATGGCTCCAGAGGCCCCATCCTGGAGTGTGTGTGGGCCAGGGCTGTGGGAGAGAAGTCTGAAAACACAAACTCGCCTTAGGTTTGGAGCCGAGGGTATGGCAGGCCCGATGTAGAGGCCGGGAGGAGAGCTCCTCAGTATATGAAGGAAGGACGATTGGGAGGTGGTCGCTCAGGCTTTTGTCTCTGGATTTTGTGTCAAGGATGTCAATGGAATGGAGGGATGGCCTCACGGTCTATGGACGAGTCTCCCCCTCTGGGGAATTGGCCTGGCTCCAAAGAGTTTGGGGTCATTCTGTGGGAAAGGAGGAGTCCTGTTTTCTGACTCAGGTGTCCCTCTAAAAGAGGGATTCCAGAGCAGAGCCCTGGGTACGGGTGTCTGGAAAACCCTACCTCTGGTGAGGATTGAGAGCCTAGGGGCATGGCGAACCCCATATTTAGGCTCTGCTCCAGCCACTGAGAGGCCTTCCTTGAACACGTGGCTCACGGTGAGGGTCACAATGCATGTTTGTGCCCAAGGTGGCCCTCAAGCATGGGCGTGGCCTCATGGACCATGCAGATTTTCCCTTCCCTGAATGTCTGACACCATGCGAACAGCAAGGTTTCCTGCCATGGAGAAGGAGGAGTTCTGATTTGGCCTTAGGTTCTCCCCTGGGCAGGGATTGGAGATAAGTTCTAGGTTCAGATGCCTGTAAACCCAGGTTGGCAAGAGATGAGGGTCTAAGGCCATGGCGGGTCCATGTGCTAGGTGTGCAGCCAGCTATCTGGGTGTCTGTCTGGAGTTCTGTGCACAGGCTGTGTCAGACAAAGCATTAATGCTCAGGGCAGCCTCTGAAATTGGGGTGCAGTCGAGGGCCAGGCAGAGTGCTGTGTTGTGGCTCCAGAATACCCAGTCCTGAGGCCTTGTGGGACAAGAGTGTGAGAACGGAAGTCTGAAAACACAAGCCAGGGTTAGGTCTGGGGCCGGGGGTATGGTAGGCCCACTGTGCCGGGGCTGAATCGAGATCACCTGCATCTGAAGTCAGGGCGAGTATCAGACGTTGGCTGAGGCTGGAGTTTGTGTCCATGCTGGACCCTGCATAAAGGGGTGGCATCTAATGAGTCCGTGGAGGTTTTCCCACGCTGGGGCTTGTGTGCTGCTCTCAATCGCAAGTCTTCCTTGTATGGGACAGTCGAGTGCTGTTGGATGGCTCCAGGACGCCCCATACGGAAAGACTCCAGGTTAGGCTTCTAAGGTTGGATCCCTGGACTCCCCAGATATCGCATTCACATTGGCTACTAGTGACCAGGAAAGTTCCATCTGCTGGCTCTGGGGCGAGCGACCCAGGGGGCTGAGTTGAAATGGTTTCTCAAGAGGATGGGTCATAATATGTGTTTGTGTCCATGGAGACCTTGGAATGTGGCGGTGACTCAGGGGACCTGCAGGATTCTCCTACAAGGAGGGTTTGACACAGCTCTAAAGAGCAGACTTCACATGTGGGGATGAGAGGTATTCTTTCAGGTGCCTCAGGAAAACCCCTTATGCTGGTAATCAAAACCAGGCCTCAGAGGAGAGACTCCTGGATACCAAAGCTAGGGTTCAAATTTGGGCCTAGGGTCCTCTCTGTTTCAATCTTCTGTCTCTTGGGGCATCTGTCTGTGTGTCTGCATGGAGATAGTTGCTCAGCTTGTGTCAGAATGCGCCAGTTTGTCCAGAGCGGCCTTCAGGATTGGGATGGCCTTGGGAGCCTTGTAGAATTCTCCTAATCTGTACGGTTGTGGCCAATGGAATGGGCAGTTTCCTCAGAGAGGGAAGGCACAGTTGTGTGGTGTGGCTCCAGAGGCCCCAGCCTGGAGTGTGTGTGGGCCAGGGCTGTGGGGAGAGAAGTCTGAAAACACAAACTCGCCTTAGGTTTGGGGCCATCGGAATGGCAGGCCCAATCTATAGGCTGTGAGGGGAGCTCCTCAGTATATGAAAGAAGGACGATTGGGAGGTGGTCGCTCAGGATTTGTCTCTGGATTTTGTGTCAAGGATGTCCATGAATAGAGGGATGGCCTCATGGTCCACAGACGAGTCTCCCTTTCTGGGGATTTGGCCAGCTCTGAAGAGTTTGGGGTCATTCTGTGGGAAAGGAGGAGCCCTGTTTTCTGCCTCACGTGTGCCTCTAAAAGAGGGATTCCAGAGCAGAGCCCTGGGTACGGGTGTCTGGAAAACCCGACCTCTGGTGAGGATTGGGGGCCTAGGGGCATGGCAATCCCCATATGTGGGCTCTTGCTCCAGCCACTGAGAGGCCTTCCTTGAACACGGGGCTCATGCTGAGGGTCACAATGCCTGTTTGTGCCCAAGGCGGCCCTTAAGCATGGGCGTGGCCTCATGGGCCATGCAGGTTTCTCCTACCCTGAAGGTTTGACACCACGTGAACAGCAAGGTTTCCTGCTAAGGGGAAGGAGGAGTTCTGATTGGGCATAGGGTTCTCCTTGTGCAGGGATTGGAGATAAGGTCTAGGTTCAGAAGCCTGAAAACCCAGGTTGGTAAGAGTTGATGTCTTAAGGCCATGGCGGGTCCATTTTGCTGGGTGTGCGGTCAGCTGTTTGGGTGTCCTTTGGGACTTCTGGGTTCACGCTCTGTCAGACAGAGCATTAGTGCCCAGGGAAGCCTATGAAATTGCGGTCAATGGCACTGCAGTTTTCAGCCACACTGTGGGATTCTGTGAAGCTCCACAAAGCAACGTTTTTCTTCTGCTCGGCAGGCAGAGTGCTGCCTTGTACCTCCGGAATTCCCAGTCTTGAGGGCTTGATGGCCAAGAGTGTGAGGACAAATGTCTGAAAACACAAGCCAGGGTTAGGTTGTGGGCCAAGGGCACTGCAGTCCCTCTCTGCAGAGGCTGTGTGGAAAACTTCTGCATCTGAAGTCAGTGCGAGTATCAGAGGTTGGCTGCGGCTAAAATTTGTGTCCAGGATGGCCCCTTCATGAAGAGGGGTCTAATGAGGCCATGGAGAACTTCCCACTCTGGGGCTTATATGCTGTTCCCATCCATAACTCTTCCTTGTGCAGGACAGTCGGGGCCTGTTGAATGGCTCCAGGACGCCCCATAGGGAAAGACTCCAGGTTAGGCTTCTAAGGATAGAGCCCTAGACACCCCAGGTATCACATTCCCATTGGCTCCTAGCAATAACGCAGGTTCCATCTGCTGGCTCTGTGGCGAGCTACCTAGGGGGCTGGTTGAAATGTTTTTTCAGGAAGATGGGTCATAATGTGTGTTTGTGTCCATGGAGACCTTGGAATGTGGCGGTGGCTCAGGGGCCCTGCAGGATTCTCCTACACAGAGGGTTTGACACAGCTCCAAAGAGCAAACTTCTCATTTGGGGATGAGAGGTGTTCTTTCAGGTGCCTCGTAAAATCCCCATAGGCTAGTATTCGAAAACAGGCCTCTGAGGAGAGACGCCTGGATACCAAAGGTAGGGTAGAGATTTGGACCTAGGGTCCTCTCCAGTTCAATATTCTGACTCTTGGGGCATCTGTCTGTGTGTCTGCAAGGAGGTAGTTGTTCAGCTTGTGTCAGAATTCCCCTGTTTGTCTAGGGAGGCCTCTAGGATTGGTTTGGCCTTGGGTGCCTTATAGCATTTTCTTAATCTGTAGGGTTGTGGCCAATGGAATGGGCACATTTTCCTCAGAGATGGGCAGGCACAATCGTGGGTGTATCTCCAGAGGCCCCAGCCTGGAGCGTGTGTGGGCCAGGGCTGTGGGGACATGAGTCTGAAAACAAAACTCACTTTTGTTTGGGGCCAATGTTATGGCAGGCCTGAGCTTCAGGCCGTGAGTGGAGCTCCTTGGTATATGAAAGAACGGTGAGTGGGAGGTGGTCGCTCAGGCTTTTGTCTCGGATTTTTGTCAAGGATATCTATGGAATGGAGGGATGGCCTCAAGTTCCACGGACAAGTCTCCCTCTCTGGGGATTTGGCCCACCTCTGAAGAGTTTGGGGTCATTCTGTGTGAAAGGAGGAGTCCTGTTTTCTGCCTCAGGTGTTCCTCTAAAAGAGGGATTCCAGAGCAGAGCCCTGGGTATGGGTGACTTCAAAAACCGACCTCTCGTGAGGATTGGGGGCCTAGGGGCATAGCAAACCCCATATGTGGGCTCTTGGTCCAGCCACTGAGAGGCCATCCTTGAATACGGGGCTCACACTGAGGGTCACAAAGTGTTTTTATGCCCAAGACGGCCCTTAAGCATGGGCGTGGCCTCATTGGCCTTGAAAGTTTCTCCTATCCTGAAGGTTTGACCCCACAGGATAAGCAAGATAAGGTTTCCTGCCATGGGGAAGCAGGAGTTCTGCTTGGGCATCGGGTTCCCCTTGTGCAGGGATTGGAGATAAGGTCTAGGTTCAGATGCCTGAAAACCCAGGTTGGCAAGAGATGACGGCCTAAAGCCATGGCGCTTCCATTGTGCTGGGTGTGAGGTCAGCTGTCTGGGTGTCTGTGGGGAGTTCTTCACTCACACTGTGTCAGACAGATCATTAGTGCCCAGGACAGCCTATGAAATTGGGGTGCAGTGGAGGGCACTGCAGTTTTCAGCCACATTGTGGGATCCTGCGCAGCTCCACAGGGCAACGTTTTTCTTCTGCTTGGCAGGCAGTGTGCTACGTTGTGCCTTTATAATTCACAGTCTTGAGGGCTTGTGTGCCAAGAGTGTGAGGACAAATGTCTGAAAACACAAGCCAGGGTTAGGCTGTGGGCCGAGGGTACTGCTGTCCCACTCTGCAGAGGCTGTGTCGAGGTCTTTTGTATCTGAAGTCAGGGCGAGTATCAGACATTGGCTGAGGCTGAAGTTTGTGTTCAGGATGGCCCCTTCATGAAGAGGGGTCTAATGAGGCCATGGAGGTCTTCCCAAGCTGGGGCTTGTGTGCTGTTCCCATCCGCAAGTCTTCCTTGTGCGGGACAGTCGGGTCCTGTTGAATGGGTCCAGGACGCCCCATATGGAAAGACTCCAGGTTAGGCTTCTAAGGATAGAGCCCTAGACACCCCACATATTGCATTCCCATTGACTCCTAGCCACCAGGAAGTTTCCACCTGCTGCCTCTGGGGCGAGCAACCCAGGGGGTTGAGTTGAAATGGTGTCTCAGGAGGATGGGTCATAATGTGTGTTTGCGTCCATGGAGACCATGGAATGTGGCGGTGACTCAGGGGACCTGCAGGATTCTCCTACATGGAGGGTTTGACACAGCTCCAAAGAGAAACCTTCCCAAGTCGGGATGAGAGGTGTTCTTTCAGATGCATTGGTAAACCCCATATGCTGGTGTTCAAAACCAGGCCTCAGAGGAGAGACACCTGGATACCAAAGCCAGGGTTCAGATTAGGGCCTAAAGGCATCTCTGGTTCAATCTTCTGTCTCTTGGGGCATCTTTCTGTGTGTCTGCATGGAGATAGTTGCTCAGCTTGTGTCAGAATGCCCCTGTTTGTCCAGGGCGGCCTCCAGGATTGGGATGGGCTTGGGGGCCTTTTAGCATTCTCCTAATCTGTAGGGTTGTGGCCAATGGAATGGGCACATTTTCCTCTGAGAGGGCAGTCACAGTCGTGCAGTGTGGCTCCAGAGGTCCCAGCCTGGAGCGTATGTGGGCCAGGGCTGTGGGGGACATTAATCTGAAAACACAAACTCGCCTTAGGTTTGGGGCTGAGGGTATGGCAGGACAGTTCTTCAGGCCGTGAAGGGAGCTCCTCGGTATATGAAAGAAGGGCTAGTGGGAGGCGGTCGCTCAGGCTTTTTTCTCTGGATTTTGTGTCAAGGATGTCTGTGGAATGGAGGGATGGCCTCACGGTCTACGGACGAGTCTCCCTCTCTGGGGATTTGGCCTAGCTCCAAAGATTTGGGGGTCATTCTGTGGGAAAGGAGAAGTCCTATTTTCTGCCTCAGGTGTCCCTCTAAAAGAGGGATTCCAGAGCAGAGCCTTGGGTATGCGTGTCTACGAAACCCAAACTCTGGTGAGGATTGGGGGTCTAGGGGCGTGGCAGACCCCATATATGGGCTCTTGGTCCAGCCACTGAGAGGCCATCCTTGAACACGGGGCTCAGGCTGAGGGTCACAAAGCGTTTTTGTGCCCAAGGCGGTCCTTTAAGCATGGGCGTGGCCTCATGGGCCATGCAGGTTTCTCCTACCCCTGAAGGTTTGACACCACCCGATCAGCAAAGCAAGGTTTCCTGCCATGGGGAAGGAGAAGTTCTGATTGGGCATTGGTTCCCCTTGTGCAGGGATTGGAGATAAGATCTTGGTTCAGATGCCTGAAAACCCGGGTTGGCAAGAGATGACAGCCTAAGGCCATGGCTGGTCTATTGTGCTGGGTGTGAGGCCAGCTGTCTGGGTGTCTGTCGGGAGTTCTGGGCTCACGCAGTGTCAGACAGATCTTTAGAGTCCAGGGCAGCCTATGAAATTTGGGTACGGTTGAGGGCACTGCAGTTTTCAGCCACATTGTGGGATTCTGGGCACCTCCACAGGGCAATGTTTTTCTTCTGCTTGGCAGGCAGTGTGCTGCGTTGTGCCTCCGGAATTCCCAGTCTTAAGGGCTTGTGGGTCAGGATTGTGAGGACAAATATCTGAAAACACAAGCCAAGGTTAGGCAGTGGGCCAAGGGCACTGCAGTCCCACTCCTCAGAGGCTGTGTCTAGGTCTTCTGCATCTGAAGTCATGGTGAGTATCAAACATTGGCTGAGGCTGTAGTTTGTGTCCAGGATGGCCCCTTCATGAAGAGGGGTCTAATGAGGCCATGGAGGTCTTCCTATGCTGAGGCTTGTGTGTTGTTTTCAACTGCAAGTCTTCCTTGTGCGGGACAGTCGGGTCCTGTTGGATGATTCCAGGACGCCCCATATGGAAAGACTCCAGGTTAGGCTTCTAAGGATAGAGCCCTAGACACACAGGTATTTCATTCCCATTGGCTCCTAGAAACAAGGCAGGTTCCATCTGCTGGCTCTGGGGCAAGCTACCCAGGGGGCTGAGTTGAAATGGTTTCTCAGGAGGATCAGTCATAATGTGTGTTTGTGTCCATGGAGACCTTAGAATGTGGCGATGGCTTAGGGTCCCTGCAGGATTCTCCTACACGGAGCGTTTGTCACAGCTCAAAGAGCAAGCTTCCCATGTGGGGATGAGAGGTGTTCTTTCAGGTGCTTCGGGAAATCCCCATATGCTGGTAATTGAAACTAGGCCTTTGAGGAGTGACGCTTGGATACCAAAGCCAGGCTTCAGGTTTGGGCCTAGGGTCATCTCCGGTTCAATCTTCTGTCTCTTGGAGCATCTGTCTGTGTGTCTGCATGGAAGTTGTTGCTCAGTTTGTGTCAGAATGCCCCTGTTTGTCCAGGGCGGCCTCCAAGATTGGGATGACCTTGGGGGCCTTGTAGCATTCTCCTAATCTGTAGGGTTGTGGCCAATGGAATGGGCACATTTTCCTTGGAGAGGGCAGGCACAGTCGTGCGGTGTGGCTCCAGAGGCCCCAGCCTGGAGCGTGTGTGGGCCAGGGCTGTGGGGAGAGAAGTCTGAAAACACAAACTCGCCTTAGGTTTGGGGAGAAGGTAAGGCAGGCCAGATCTAGAGGCTGTGAGGGGAGCTCCTCGGTATATGAAAGAAGGGCGAGTGTGAGGCGGTCGCTCAGGCTTTTGTCCCTGGATTTTGTGTCAAGGATGTCCGTGGAATGAAGTGATGGCCTCATGTTCCACGGACGAGTCTCCCTCTCTGGGGATTGCCCTGGCTCCGAAGAATTTGGGTTCATTCTGTGGGAAAGGAGAGTCCTGTTTTCTGCCTCAGGTGTCCCTCTAAAAGGGGGATTCCAGAGAAGAGCCCTGGGTATGGGTGACTGGAAAACCTGACCTCTTGTGAGGATTGGGGGCCTAGGGGCATGGCAAACCCCATATGTGGGCTGTTGGTCAAGCCACTGATAAGTCTTCCTTGAACATGGGGCTCACACTGAGGGTCACAATGTGTGTTTGTGCCCACGTTGACCCTCAAGCATGGGCGTGGCCTCATGGGCCTTGCAGGTTTCTCCTACGCTGAAGGTTTGACACCACACGATCAGCAAGATTTCCTGTCATGGGAAAGGAGGAGTTCTGATTGAGCATCGGGTTCCCCTTGTGCAGGGATTGGAGATAAGGTCTAGGTTCAGATGCCTGAAAACACAGGTTGGCAAGAGATGACGGCCTAAGGCCATGGCCGGTCCATTGTGCTGCGTGTGCGGCCCGCTGTCTTGGTGTCTTTCAGGAGTTCTGGGATCAGGCTGTGTCAGACAGAGCATTAGTGCCCAGGGTAGCCTATGAAATTGGGGTGCAGTCGAGGGCACTGCACTTTCAGCCACATTGTGGGATTCTGGGCAGCTCCACAGGGCAATGTTTTTTTTCAGCTCTGCAGACAGAGTGCTGTGTTGTGCCTTCGGAATTCCCAGTCTTGAGGGCTTGTGGGCCAGTAGTGTGAAGACAAATGTCTGAAAACACAATTAGGGTTGGGTTGTTGGCCGAGGGCACTTCAGTCCCACACTGCAGAGGCTGTATCGAGGTCTTTTGCATCTGAAGTCAAGGCTAGTATCAGACGTTGGCTGAGGCAGGATTTTGTGTCCAGGATGGCCGCATCATGAAGGGGGTCTAATGAGTCCATGGAGGTCTTCCCACACTGGGGCTTGTGTGCTGTTCCCAAACGCAATTCTTCTTTGTGCGGGATAGTCGGGTTCTTTTGAGTGGCTCCAGGACGCCCCATAATCAAAGACTCTACGTTAGTCTCTTAAGGATAGAGCCCTAGACACACAGTTATTGCATTCCCATTGGCTCCTAGCGACCAGGAAGTTTCCATCTGCTGGCTTTGGGGCGAGCTACCCAGGGGGCTAAGTTGAAATGGTTTCTCAGGAGCATGGGTCATAATGTGTGTTTGTGTCCATGGAGACCTTGGAATGTGGTGGTGGCTTAGGGTCCCTGCAGGATTCTCCTACACGGAGGGTTTGACACAGCTCAAAGAGCAAGCTTCCTATGTGGGGATGAGAGGTGTTCTTCCAGGTGCTTCGGGAAATCCCATATGCTGGTATTTGAAACCAAGCCTCTGAGGAGAGATGCTTGGATACCAAAGCTAGTGTTCAGATTTGGGCCTAGGGGCTACTTCGATTCAATCTTCTGTCTCTTGGGGCATCTTTCTGTGTGTCTGCATGGAAGTTGTTGCTCAGTTTGTGTCAGAATGCCCCTGTTTGTCCAGGGCGGCCTCCAGGATTGGGATGGCCTTGGGGGCCTTGTAGCATTCTCCTAATCTGTAGGGTTGTTGCCAATGGAATGGGCACATTTTCCTTGGAGAGGGCAGGCACAGTCGTGCAGTGTGGCTCCAGAGGCCCCAGCCTGGAGCGTGTGTGGGCCAGGGCTGTGGGGAGAGAAGTCTGAAAACACAAACTCACCTTAGGTTTGGGGCCATCAGAATGGCAGGCCCAATCTATAGGCCGTGAGGGGAGCTCCTCGGTATATGAAAGAAGGGGGAGTGGGAGGGAGTCACTCAGGCTTTTTTCTCTGGATTTTGTGTCAAGGATGTCCGTAGAATGGAACGATGGCCTCACGGTCCACGAACGAGTCTCCCTCTCTGGTGATTTGGCCCGGCTCTGAAGAGTTTGGGGTCATTCTGTGGGAAAGGAGGAGTCCAGAGCAGAGACCTGGGTACGGGTGCCTGGAAAACCTGACGTCTGGTGAGTATTGGTGGCCTAGGCGCCTGGCAAACCCCTTATGTGGGGTCTTGCTCCAACCACTGAGTGGCCTTCCTTGAACACGGGGCTCACGCTGAGGGTCACAATGCCTGTTTGTGCCCAAGGCGGCCCTTAAGCATGGGCGTGGCCTCATGGGACTTGCAGGTTTCTCCTACCCTGAAGGTTTGACACCACGCGAACTGTAAGGTTTCCTGCCATGGGGAAAGAGGAGTTCTGATTGGGCATCGGGTTCCCCTTGTGCAGGGATTGTAGATAAGGTCTAGGTTCTGATGCCTGAAAACCCATGTTGGGAAGAGATGACGGCCTAAGGCAATGGTGGGTCCATTGTACTGGCTGTGCGGCCAGCTCTCTGGGTGTCTGTCGGGAGGTCTGGGCTCAGGCTGTGTCAGACAGAGCATTAGTCCCCAAGGCAGCCTATGCAATTGGGTTGCATTTGAGGGCCGTGCAGGTTGATCCTCATTTGGGGATCTGGGCAGCCCCATAGGGCAACATTTTTCTTCTGGTGGGCAGGCAGAGTGTTGCATTATGGCTCCGGAATTCCCATTTTGGAGTTCTTATTGGCCTAGAGTGTGAGCACAGAAGTCAGAAAACACGAACTAGGGTTAGGTTTGGGGCCAAGGACACGTAGGCCCTCTCTGCAGATGCCGAATAGAGATTTCCTGCATCTGAAGTCAGGGCGAGGATCAGACGTTGGCTCAGGTTGGTGTTTGTGTCCATCATCGCCCTTTCATGGTGGGGGGGGAGCTCATGAGGCCATGGGGGTTTTCCCACGCTGGAGGTTGTGAGTTACTCCAAATCACAAGTTATCCTTCTGCGGGACAGTCGAGTCCTGTTGGATGGTTCCAGGACGCCCCATATGGAACGACTCGAGAGCAGGGTTCTAATTATGGATGCCTGGGCACCCCACCTCGCGTTCCCATTGGCCTCTAGTGACAAGGCAGGTTCGATCTGCTGGCTGTGGGGCGAGTTAACCGGGGGGTTGTGTTGAAATATACTTTATGAGGATGGGTCTTAATGTGAGTTTGTGTCCATGGAGATCTTGGAATGTGGTGGTGGCTCAAGGGCCCAGCAGGATTTTCCTACCCAGAGGGTTTCACATGACACCAAAGAGCACGCTTCCCATGTGGAGACAAGAGGTGTTCTGTTTAGTGCCTCAGGAAAGCCCTATACGTTGGTATTCAAAATCACTCCTCTGAGGAGAGATGCCTGGAAACCAAAGCTAGGGTTCATATTAGGGCCTAGGTGCCTGTTCTGTTCAATCTTCTGTCTCTGGGGACATCTGTTTGCGAGTCTGAGTGATGGTATTCCTCAGCTTGTGTCAGAACGCTCCTTTTTTCCAGGGCAGCCTACACTATTGGGATAGTCTAGGGGTCCTTGGAGGTTTCTCCTAATCTGTAGGGTTGTGGCCAATGGAATGGGCACAGTTTCCTTGGAGAGGGCAGGCACAGTCCTGTGGTGTGGCTCCTGAGGCCCCAGCCTGGAGGGTGTGTGGGCGAGGGCTGTGGGGACAGAGGTCTGAAAACACAAACTCAGCTTAGGTTTGAGGACTAGGGTATGGCAGGCCTGATCTAAAGACTGTGAGGGGAGCTCCTCGGGGTATGAAAGAAGGATGAGTGTGAGGCGGTCCATCAGGATTTTGATTCTGGATTTTGTGTCAAATATGGCTGTGGAATGGACGAGTGGCCTCATGGGCCAGAGACGAGTCTCCCTCTCTGTGGATTTGACCAGGATCCCAAGAGTTTGGGGTCATTCTGTGGGAAGGGAGGAGTCTGGGCTCAGGCTGTGTCAGACAGAACATTAGTGCCCATGGCAGCCTATGCAATTGGGGTGCAGTTGAGGGCCATGCAGGTTGATCCTCATTTGCGGTTTCTAGGCAGCCCCATAGGGCATCATTTTTCTTCTGGTGGGCAAACAGACTGCTGCATTGTCCTTACAGAATTCCCAATCTGGTGGGCTTGCGGGCCAGGAATGTGAGGACGGAAGTCTGAAAACACAAGCTTGGGCCTGGTTTGGGGTCTAAGGCACAACAGGCCCACTCTGCAGAGGCTCAATCGAGATCTCCTGCATCTGAAGTCAGGGCGAGTATCAGACATTGGCTCATGCTGGAGTTTGTGTCCATGATGGCCCCTTCATGAAGGGGGTGCCTCATGAGGATATGGCGGTTTTCCCTCGCTGGGGGCTGTGAGCTGCTCCAAACCGCAAGGTTTACTTCAGTGGGTCAGTTGAGTCCTGTTGGATCACTCCAGAAAGCCCCATAAGGAAAGACTCGAGAGCAGGGTTCTAAGGATGGATGCCTGGACACCCCACCTCTCATTCCCATTGGCTCCTATCGACAAGGCAGATTCTATCTGCTGGCTCTGGGACAAGCTACCTGGGGGCTGAGTTGAAATGGACTCTCATGAGGATAGGTCATAATGTGAGTTTGTGTCCATGGAGACCTTGGAATGTGGTGGTTGCTCAGGGGCCCTGCAGGATTCTTCTACCTGGAGGGTTTGACACAGCTCAAGGAGCACCCTTCCCATATGGAGATGAGAGGTGTTTTGTTTTGTGCCTCAGAAAAGCCCCATATGCTGGTATTCTAAACCAGGCCTCTGTGGAGAGACGCCTGGAAACCAAAGCAAGGGTTCAGATTTGGGCCTAGGGGCCTGTTCGGTTCAATCTTCTCTCTCTTGGTGCATCTGTCTGCGTGTCTGAGTGGAGGTAATTGTTCGGATTCCCTCAGAATGTCCCTTTTTATTCCAGGGCGGCCTACACTATTGGGATGGCCTCGGGGGCCTTGGAGGTTTCTCCTAATCTGTATGGTTGTGGCCAATGGAATGGGCAGAGTTTCCTTGGAGAGGGCAGGCACAGTTCTGCGGTGTGGCTCCAAGGGCCCCAGGCTGGGGGTGTTTGGGCCAGGGCTGTGGGGAAAGAAGTTTGAAAACACAAAATCGGCTTAGGTTTGGGGCTGAGGGTATAGTAGTCCTGATCTACAGATAGTGAGGGGAGCCTCTCGGGATATGAAAGAAGGGCATGTGGGAGGCATTTGATCAGGCTTTTGTCTCTGGATGTTGTGTCAAGTAGGGCCATAGAATGGAAGGGTGGCCTCAAGGTCCATGAACGGGTCTCCCTCGCTGGGGATTTGGCCTGGCTCCCAAGAATTTGGGTTCATCTGTGGGAAGGGAGGCGCCCTGTTTTCTGCCTCAAGTGTCCCTCCTAAAGAGGGATTCCAGAGCAGAGCCCTGGGCATGGACGACTGGAAAACCTGAACTCTAGTTAGGATTGGGGGCCTAGGGGCATGGCAAGCCCCATATGCGGGCTCTTGGTCCAGTCACTGAGAGGTCTTACGTGAACATGGGGCTCACGCTGAGGGTCACAATGCGTGTTTGTGCCCAAGGTGGCCCTCAAGCATGGGCGTGGCCCCATGGGCCATGCAGGTTTCTCCTACCCTGAAGGTTTGACACCATGCAAACAACAAGGTTTCCTGCCATGGGGATGGAGGTTTTCTGATTTGTGCATCACGTTCCCCGCATGCAGGGATTGGAGATAAGTTCTAGGTTCAGATGCCTGAAAACCCAGGTTGGGAAGAGATGACGGCCTAAGACCACAGCGGTTCTGATGTGGTGTATGTGCGGCCAGCTGTCTAGGTGTCTGTCGGGAGGTCTGGGCTCAGGCTGTGTGAGACAGAGCATTAGTGCCCAGGACAGCCTATGCAATTGGTTTGCGTTCCAGGGCCGTGCAGGTTGATCCTCATTTTGGGTTTCTGGGCAGCCCCATAAGGCAACGTTTTCCTTCTGGTGGGAAGGCAGAGTGCTGCATTGTGGCTTTGGAATTCCCAATCTGGAGGGCTTGTGGGCCAGGAGTGTGAGGACAGAAGTCTGAAACACAAGCTAGGATTAGGTTTCTGTTCGAGGGCACGGTAGACCCACTCTGCAGTGGCTGAATCGAGATCTGCTGTATTTGAAGTCAGGGCAAGTATAAGACCGTGGCTGAGGCTTGAGTTTGTGTCCATGATGGCCACTTCATGAACAGGGGTCCTCATGAGGCCATGGAGGCTTCCCATGCAGGAGGTTGTGAGCTGCTCCAAACCACAAGGTTTCCTTCTATGGGACAGCTGTGTCCTGTTGAATGGCTCGAGGATGCCCCAAATGGAAAGACTCGAGAGCAGGATTCTATGGATGGATGCCTGGGCAACCCACCTTGTGTTCCCATTTGCTATTAGCGACAAGGCACATTCGATCTGCTGGCTAAGGGGCTAGTTAACCAGGGGATTGAGTTGAAATGGACCCTCATGAAGATGGGTCATAGTGTGAGTTTGTGTCCATGGAAACCTTGTAATGTGTCGGTTGCTCAGAGGCCCTGCAGAATTCTCCAATCCGGGAGGTTTGACAGAGCTCCAAAGAGCACCCTTCCCATGTGGAGACGAGAGGTGTTCTCTTTGGTGCTTCAGGAAAGCCCCATATGCTGTTATTCGAAATCACGCCTCTGAGGAGAGACACCTGGAAACCAAAGCTAGGGTTCAGATTAGGGCCTAGGAGCCTGTCTGATTCAATCTTCTGTCTCTGGGGACATCTGTCTGCACGTCTGAGTGGAAGCAGTTGCTCAGCTTGTGTCAGAATGCCCCTTTTTGCTCCAGGGCGGCCTACACTCTTGGGATGGTTTGGGACCTTGGAGGTTTCTTCTATTCTGTAGGGTTCCGGCCAATGGAATCGGCACAGTTTCCTTGGAGAGGCAGACAGCATCCTGCGGTGTGGCTTGAGGTGCCCCAGCCTGGAGGGTGTGTTGGCCAGGGCTGTGGGGACAGAAGTCTGAAAACACAAACTCAGCTTAGATTTGGGGCCGAGAGTATGGCAGGCCCGATCTACAGACCGTGATGGGAGCTCCTTGGGATATGAAAGAAGGGCGAGTGGGAGGCGGTTGCTCAGGCTTTTGTCTCTGGATATTGTGTCAAGTATGGCCATGGAATGGAGGGGTGGCCTCATGAGCCATGGACGGGTCTCTCTCTCTCTGGGGATTTGGCCCGGCTCTCAAGAGTTTGGGGTCATTCTGTAGGAAGCGAGGAGTCCTGTTTTCTGCCTCAGGTGTCCCTCTAAAAGAGGGATTCCAGAGCAGAGCCCTGGGTATGGACAACTGGAAAACCTGAATTCTGCTTAGGATTGGGGGCCTAGGGGCATGGCAAGCCCCATATGCAGGCTCTTGGTCCAGTCACTGAGAGGCCTTACATGATCCTGGGGCTCACACTGAGGGTCACAATGTGTGTTTGTGTCCAAGGCAGACCTCAAGCATGGGCATGCCCTTATGGGCCATGCAGGTTTCTCCTACCCTGAAGGTTTGACACCATGACAATAGCAAGTTTTCCTGCCATGGGGAAGGAGGAGTTCTGATTTGTGCATCAGGATCCCCTCTGTGCAGGTATTGGAGATAAGGTTTAGGTTCAGGTGCCTGAAAACCCAGGTTGGGAAGAGATGACGGCCTAAGGCAATGGCGGTTCTGATGTGGTGTATGTGTGGCCAGCTGTCTGGGTGTCTGTCAGTAGGTCTGGGCTCAGGCTGTGTCAAACAGAGCATTAGTGCCCAGGACAGCCTATGCAATTGGGGTGCAGTCGAGGGCCATGCAGTTTGATCCTCTTTGGGGATTTTTGGGAAGCCCCATAGGGCAACATTTT
This sequence comes from Enhydra lutris kenyoni, assembly GCF_002288905.1. NCBI lineage: Eukaryota > Metazoa > Chordata > Mammalia > Carnivora > Mustelidae > Enhydra > Enhydra lutris. The sequence continues at coordinate 21,512 of NW_019154268.1, forward strand.
TCTTCTGGTGAGCAGGCAGAGTGCTGCATTGTGGCTCCAAAATTCCCAATCTGGAGGGCTTATGGGCCAGGTATGTGAGGACAGAAGTCTGAATACACAAGCTAGTGTTAGGTTTGGGGCCGAGGGTACGGCAGGCCCACTCTGCCGAGCCTGAATCAAGATCTCCTACATCTGAATTCAGGGTGAGTATCAGAATTCGGCTCAGGCTGGAGTCTGTGTCCATTATGGCCCATTCATGAAAGGTGGAATGTTCATGAGGCCATGGAGGCTTTCCCACACTGGGGGTTGTGAGCTGCTCCAAACCACAAGATTTCCTTCTGTGAGACAGTCAAGTCCTGTTGGGTGGCCCCAGGACGGCCCATACAGAATGACTCTAGAGCAGGGTTCTAAGAATGAATGCCTGGACACCCCATAAGGCATTCCCATCGGATTATAGCAACAAGGCATGTTCGATCTGGTGGCTCTGTGTCGAGCTACCCAGGGTACTGAGTTGAAATGGATTTTACTGAGGATCGGTCATAATGTGGGTTTGTATCCAAGGAGACCTTGGAATGTGGCAGTTGCTCAGGACCCCTTCAGGATTCTCCTACCTGCTGATTTGACAGCTCCAAAGAGCAAGGTACCCATGTGGAGACCAGAGGTGTTCTATTTGGTGCCTCAGGAAAGCCCTATATGCTGGTATTCAAAACCAGGCCTCTGAGGAGATACGCCTGGAAACCAAAGCTCGGGTTCAGATTAGGGCCAGGGGGCCTGTCTGGTTCAATCTTCTGTCTCTGGGGACATCTGTCTGCGTGTCTGAGTGGAGGTAGTTGCTCAGCTTGTGTCAGAATGCCCCTGTTTGTGCAGGGCAGCTTACACTATTGGGATTGCATTGGGGACCTTGGAGCTTTCTCCTAATTTGTAGGGTTGTGGCCAATGGAATGGGCACAGTTTCCTTGATTTAGGGCAGGCACAGTCCTGATGTGTATCTCCAGAGACCCCAGCCTGGAGGGTATGTGGGTCAGACCTGTGGGGACAGAAATCTGAAAACACAAACTCGGATTAGATGTGGGGCCAAGGGTATGGCAGGCCCGATCTACAGATCATGAGGGGAGCTCCTGGGATATGAGAGAAGGGTGATTGTGGGGCGGTCTCTCAGGCTTTTGTCTCTGGATTTTGGGTCAAGGATATCTGTGGAATGTAGGGGTGGCCTCATGGGCCACGGGCGAGTCTCCCTCTCCTGGGATTTGGCCCGGCTCCCACGAGTTTGGTGTCATTCTGTGGGAATGGAGGATCCTGTTTTCTGCCTCTGGGTTCCCTCCAAAAGAGGGATTCCCGAGCAGAGCCCTGGGTATGGGCAACTGGAAAACCCAACCTCAGGTTATGATTAGGTCCTAGGGGCATGTCAAGCCCCATGTGAAGGCTCTTGGTCCACCCACTGAGAGGCCTTATTTGAAGACGGTGCTCCCAAAAGATTGCAGTCATTCTATGTGAAGGGAAGAATCCTGTTTTCTGCCTCAGGTTTCCTTCCAAAAGAGGGATTCCAGAGCAGAGCCCTGGGTATGGGCAACTGGAAAACCCGACTATTCTTTAGGATTGGGGGCCAAGGGACTTGGCAAACCCCATATGTGGGCTCTTGGTCCAGCCACTGAGAGGTCTTATTTGAAAATGCGGCTCTGGCTGAGGGTCACAGTGTGTGTTTGTGCCCAAGGTGGCCCTTAAGCAGGTGCGAGGCCTAATGGGCCATGCAGGTTTCTCCTACCCTGAAGGTTTGACACCATGACAACAGCAAGGTTTCCTGCCATGGGGAAGGGGGAGTTCTGATGTGTGCATCGGGTATCCCCTGTGCAGGTATTGGAGAAAATGTCTAGGTTCAGATGCCTGAAAACCCAGCTTGGGAAGAGATCATGGCCTAAAGCCATGGTGGGTCCGATGTGCTGGGAGTGCAGCCAGCAGTCTGGGAGCCTGTCGCAAGGTCTGGGCTCAGGCTGTGTCAGACAGAGCATTAGTAGCAGCCATGCAGGTTGATCCTCATTGTGTTTTCTGGGAAGCCCCTTAGGGCAACGGTTTTCTTCTGGTGGGCAGGCAGAGTGCTGTGTTGTGGCTCCAGAATTCCCAATCTGGAGGGCTTTTAGGCCAGGAATGTGAGGACAGAAGTCTGAAAACACAAGCTAGTGTTAGGTTTGTTGCCGAGGACATGGCAGGCCCATTCTGCAGAGGCTGAATTGAGATCTCCTGCATCTGATGTCAGGGCGAGTATCAGTCGTTGGCTCAGGCTGGAGTTTGTGTCCATGATGGCCCCTTCATGAAGGGGGGGCTTCAGGAGGCCATGGAGTTTTTCCCACACTGGGGATTGTGAGCTGCTCCAAACCACACGTTTTCCTTCTATGGGACAATCGAGTCCCATTGGATGGCTCTAGGACACCCCATAGGGAAAAATTCGAGAGCGGGGTTCTAAGGATGGATGCCTGGACAGCCCACCTCGCATTCTCATTGTCTTCTAGCGACAAGGCAATTTCTATCTGCTGGCTCTGGGGAGAGATACCCGGGGGGCTGCATTAAAATAGACTCTCATGGGGATGGGTCATAATATGGGTTTGTGTCCATTGATACCTTGGAATGTGTCAGTGGCTCAGGGGTTCTACCTCAAGGCAGAAACCGAGGTCTATGTCCCTGAGTTAGATGATTGATCCTGACATGCCCTCAGGACCTCATCGGAACCCTAGCTTAGGTTTTCAGGCATCTGTCCCACAGGCCTTTTCTGGAATACCAACGTATTGTCCAACATGTGGTCCCTGAGCCACACAACAGAACTCCTCCTGTCCCTAGATGGAAACCTTGTTTTGGGGAGCTGTGTCAAACTCTCAGGATAGGAGAATCCTGCATGGCCCCTGAGCCACTGCCACATTTTAAGGTCTCCCTTGACACAAACCTGCATTGTGACCCATCAACATGAGACTCCCTGTCAACCTAGACCCCTTGGCACTTTGCCCCAGAACCAACAGATCGAACCTGCCATGTTCCTCGCCTGAAATGGGAACACAAGGTGGACTTTCCAGGCATCCATGGGGAGAGCTCTGCCATCCATTCATTCCATATGGGGTACCCTGGAGCCTTCTAACCGGACTCCCCCTGTCCCGCAGAAGGACACCTTGCTGTTTGGAGAATCTCACGAGCCCCAGCGTGGGAAACCCTCCATGGCTTCATGAGGCCACCTCTCCATAATTCAGCCATCATGAACACAAACTCAAGCATGAGTGGACATCTGACACTCGCCTTTACTCAGGTGCTGGAGATCTCGAATCAGCCGCTGCACATTGAAACTGCCACGTGCTCAACACTGAATGTAACCATTGCTTGTGTTTTCAGACTTCCTTCCTCACACTCCTGGCCTGCAATCCCTCCATATTTGGAATTCTGGATCCACAACGCCGCCTTCTGCCTGACCACCAGAAGGAAGATGTGTCCTATGGATCTGCTCAGAAAACCCACATGAGGATCAAGCCATATGGCCCTCGAAGGCACCCCAATATGTTAGGCCACCCTGTCCACTAATGCTCTGTCTGATACAGTCTAGCCCCCACCTCCTGTCAGCCACCCAGATAGCGGGCCCCATATCCTGCAGGTAGGACCTGCCTTGGCT
>NW_019154268.1:25768-27840 GCF_002288905.1 Enhydra lutris kenyoni
CCCCTAACCCTAACCCGAGTTTGTGTTTGCCTGAAATCCCTGGGTGTATAGAGATGACAGCCTTGAGCCATGGCAGGTCCCATCTGCTGCATATGCGGCCATCTATCTGGGTGGCTGATAGGAGATTGGGGTTCAGGCTGTGTGAGTCAGAGCATTTGTGGCCTAGGTGGCCTATGAAATTTGGTTGCCCTGAAGGCCCTTGCAGGTTGATATTCATTTTGGTTTTTGGGCAGTTTCATAGGGCACTTTTTTTTTCTGTTGTTTAGGCAGAGTGCTGCATTGTTCCTCCAGAATTCCAAATCTGGAGGGCTTGTGGGCCAGGAGTGTGAAGACGGAATTCTGAAAACACAACTAGGGTTATGTTGAGGGCCTAGGGCATGGCAGTCCCAATGTGCAAGGGTTGAATCAAGATCTCCAGCATCTTACGTAAAGTCCAATGTGTCAGATGTTTGCTCACGCTGGAATTTGTTTCCCTGATGGCCGACTAATGGAGGGGTCGCCTGAAGAGGACTTGGATATTTTCACACGCTGGGCATTGTGAGCTGATCCACACAGCACAGTTTCCTTCTACGGGAGAGGGGGAGTCCTCTTTGATGCCTCCAGGGTCCCTCATATGGAAAGATTCAATAGCAGGGCTCTATGTATGGATGCTTGGACACCGACCTCACGTTACCATTGCAGCTTCAGAAGATGGCAGGTTCTTCTGCTTGCTCTGGTGCAAACTACCCAGTTTGTGAGTTGAAATGGAGTCTCATGCTGATGGGTTACAATGCGGGTTTGTGTCCAGGGAGACCTTGGCATATGGTGGTTGTTCATGGGTCATTCACGATTCTCTTACCCTGAGGGTTTGACACAGCTTAAAATAGCAAGTTATCCTTCTATGGACAGGAAGTGTTCTGTTTTGTGGCTCATGGACGCCCGTATGTTGGTATTCGAGAACAGGCCAATGGGGACGGATGCCTGAAAATATAAGGTAGGGTCAGATTAGTGCCTAGGGGCATATCAGGTTCAATTTTCTGTCCCTGGGCCATTTACCTGGGCTTCTGACTGGAGGTAGGTGCTTAGGGTGTGTCAAACTGTGCACTTTTGTCCAGAGCAGCCTAAGAAATCGGGAAGGCCTCGGGGGCCATTCATGTTTCTCCTAACCTGAGGATTTGACACAGCTCCAAATAGCAAGGTTTCCTCTGGGGACAGGATATGTTCAGTTTTATGGCTCATGGGTCCCCCATATCAAGGGATTAGGGAGCATCAGTTTGGGTGTTGATGCCTGAAAACCCAACTGAGAGTTAGGATTAGGTTCTAGTGGCATGGCAGACCTTATACCCTGTCTATGCTCGAGGTACCCATGGGGCTGTGTTCAAAATGCGGCTCAGGCTAAGGGTCACAATGGATGATTGTGTCCATGGCGGCCTGCAAAAGTGGATGTGGCCTCAGGGACAAAGTTGATATCTTCCATCTCTAATGGCTTTACATAGCTCCAATAAGCAATGTTTCCTCTTGGGGAAAGGAGATTTGTTTCATGGATCCGGGATTCCCTATGTGGAAGGATTCCAAAGAAGGGCTCTGTGTATGAATGCCTGAAAACTCAAACTAGGGTTAGGATTTTGGCCTAGGGGCATGGCAGGTGCATTCAGCTGCCTCTGCCTCTAGCTGCCTTGATGGCTGATTGGAGTCTCTGCTGATAAGATCTCCTGAATGTAGGTTTAGCCTCATGGGGGCAGGGAGGGTTTCAAGAGAAGAATTCTGGGTATTAATGCCCAATAACCCAAACTAGATTTAGCATGAGGGCCTAGGGACATGACAGGTCTGATCTCCTGGCTCTGGGTCCAGCTGTCTTGGTGGCTGCTTGGAGGACTGGACTCAGGCGTGTCACACAGCACATTGGTATCCAGGGTGGCATTCGCAAGTGGGTGACGTTAGGGACAGCTCATGTTTCTCGTAATATAGGTGTTTTGTGCAGCTCCATAGGACATGATTTCAATCTGGAGGGCAGGGAGAGTCCTGGTGTGGCAACAGAGTCCCCAGTCTGGAGAACTTGTGTGCCAGGACTCTGGGGATGGAAGTCTGAAACC
>NW_019154268.1:29349-32354 GCF_002288905.1 Enhydra lutris kenyoni
ATAGGAAACACTGGAGCCCACCACAGGACTCTGCCTGCCCTCCAGAAGGAAAATGTGCCTTTTGGAGCTGCAGGAAACCCACACATTAGGAGAAAGCTGCACAAGCCCGAAGCCCCAACCCCTCATTGGGTAAGCCGACACTGGACAGTAATATACATTCGGTCCCTCAGCCTGAGGCCCATCCTGCAGTCAGCCACCCATGTAGCTGGTCGTAGAGTCATCAGATCAGACCTGCCATGCCCCTAGGCCTTAACCCTAACCCTAGTTTGAGTTTTCAGGCATCCATACCCAGAGCCATTCTCTTGAATCCCTCCATATGGGAGAACCTAGAGTCATACTGCAGGACTCCACCTCTCCCCAAGAATGAAACCTTGCTCTTTGGAACTGCGCAAAACCCCCAGAGCAGGAGAAAACTCTATGTCCTCAGGAGCCTGCCTCAGCATACAGCGGCTGTAGTGGTCACAAATTTTGTCTGAGCGAATGCCTGACTGTCGCCCTAACTTCAGAATCTGAGTACCTCCTGTCAGCCTCTGTAGATCGGTGATCCATGGCCTAAACCCTATTCATAAACTTAGCTTGGGTTTTCAGACTTCTGTCCCCAGAGTTGTGGAACATAAGCCCTCCAGTATGGGGACTCCAGAGCCACAGAACAGGACTCTCCCTGCTCTCCAGAAGGAAACCATGCCCTATGGAACTGCACAATATCCTGGATTAGGGGGAACGTGTATGACCCCTATGTCTTCCCACTTTTGTAAGCCACCCTGGACAGTAATGCACAGTCTGACACAACCTGAGTCCTATCCTCCAATCAGCCACTGCGAAAGCTGGCCTAGGAGCCAGCAGATCATACCTGCCAAGCCCCGAGGCCCTAATCCTAACCTACATGTTTGCAGGCACCCTTATCCAGAATCCTGCTCTCGAATCACTTTATGGAACTCCTACCAAATGCCCTGAGGCATTGGGGACAAGGTTTGGGCAAATGTCTGCAGTATTTGAGAAAGCCATTTCCTGGGGTTTTTGGAAGCCAGAGCCCCAGGAAGTAGGCAAGCAGCAAGAGATATCTTTTCATATCAGTTGTCTCCAGCCATGTAACTCTGGTACTGGACTACACTAGAATGTGGGTACCTGATTAAGGGGTTCCAAATTCTGTTGGGGTTTGTGGTGTAGGAAGTGACGTCACTTCTTGAGATTACCTGCCCAATTCCTCTCTGGATTATCACCTACACAAACAGTGCTCAGGGCTGCCATCTGCTCATCTCCTTTCTGCATACAAGGCCACATCTCTACACAGGGACATCAACACACCCTTTTCCACCGACCCCCAGGGAAGGGCTGAGTGTAGCCAGGGCCCCACCTCGCTTCAGACACACTCCCCACTCTTACCTGTTTATGTCCCTGGACAAGCCATTATCCCTGTCAAATGTGGTCTGCATCTGATCTGTACAATAAAGATGATTCTAGCATGGACTTCATCCAGATGTCCACAGACATATGTGGAATAACGTCTATGATATTGTAGGAATGGTGTCACATGTAGGAGATAACTCCAAGCACATTTTCCTACTTTTCTCACTTTGTCTTACTCTGCAACTCCTTATATCCCACGCTACAGTCCCTAATGGTGTGTGTGTGTATGTGTGTGTATGTGTGTTCACTATCGTTTTTGTGGGCACACATCTGTTCATCTATGCTCACATTCTGGAGTCCCAGACGGTGACAGCCCCATCTACTGAGAGGTGGGCCATAGTTTCCCAAGAACTTAGGCTTTCTAATTTGCAAAGCAAACCCTTAAAAATGGGATTGGAGCCTTGGCCTTGATGGTCAGAATCCACCCTTACCAGTAGAGACTGCATATTTTGTGCTGAGAGTTAGTACCTCCTTTCCAATGGGTGTCATGTGGATAGTGGTCCATTAAGTGGGTTGCCATGACCTGGGCTTCCCCTCAGATAAGATCTTGCTAGAATGCCTCCTGTCTACAATATCAAAGCTTACCCTCACCCTGAAACCTTCTCCATATCTCTAAACCCTGACTTCCACAAAAAGTTTTCCAGAGCCCTCAAGTGATTGGATGGATGCATCCAGGGCCCCAAATTTGAGGACACTCAAAAATATCTGGATTCATTCCTTCTTCAGCTTTTTTAGGTATTTGCTTCTTAGCAAGGCACTAACCCTGCAGGGGTCTTGCCCTTCTCTTCCCAGTGGTTCCCTGAAAACACATATCTGGTTTAAACATCTTTGTAACCCTGTCTCTTGGAATGTGGTTTTGACTTAGAGATTTCATCCATTCTACAGAACATGGCCACATGACGAAAAAGCTCCATCTGAGATTTAGTTCTGAAATCTCATTGCCCATCCCCATGCTGCCTTTGACCCGTGTTCTCTCTCAGATCCTCACCTTGGAGTACAAGCCGCTATGTTGTGCCCCGACATATGCATGAGCATTTGCCCTAGCAATGAGAGCCAACAACAGACAGAATAACTCAGGCCTTTTGAGATGGACTGAATCCTGCCAACACCCCTAAATGAGCTCAGGTTCTCAATGAAGCAGGTCCTGATTTGGTGTTGGAAACAGCACCAAAATACTGAGGGGTTCTGGAAGGACCCCCTAGCTGAGCACTGCTAGATTGCTGCACTTATAGTCTCCTATGAAACTGTGAGACAATCTTTCTTGTTTAAGCCACCGAGTGTGGGTTAATATGGTCACACAGCACTAGGAGCAGGTTACTGATACTATCCACCTGCCCCAGGCTGTGGTCCTCCTCCCTTTCCTCTCTGCTCCCCCCTTCAGCTTCCTCCAATCACCATGACCTCCTTTATAAGCCCCACTCTGGGAACATCATGTTCTGCTTCCAATCCTCTGCACCGTGGACCCTCTGTCGGGCTAAATACACTCAGATTTCGGCAGGGCTGTCTCATTCTTTTCCTGCCATAGGAAATCTCAATATCATCTCAGCATGGCCTTTTCAGATCCCTCACCTGTTGGAGCTCAGGACCCAGTTGTAGGC
>NW_019154268.1:33967-39239 GCF_002288905.1 Enhydra lutris kenyoni
TCTTAATGTACGTAAAGGCACCTCGATTTACCATTGAAAAGGATCAGTGTAAACTACTATGTAGACTCAAATTCTACTTCATTTAATGTACAAAATCTATTAAGCCATTATGCAGGTGTATACAAAACATAAAAATCACATGGAGGGCAAATACAGGGAAGGGGAATACATCCATGGGGTTCCAGCCAGTATGAGCTACTGTTTGGGGGTTAAGGCTGGTTATTCCACTGAGACCACTGCTGGATTGAGCCCTTCAGGAACCCCTAGAGTAGGAGCATGACCCCTGGACCACCGGGTTTGGCAAAGAGGCTGATAGCTCTTTCATCTCAGGAGAGTGAATTAGAGCCTGACTACCAACTGCACTGGACCCAATAGGGGAGGTGGAACCACTGTTCTTGCTGAGGGGTGAGCTCTAACACCATGGATGGAGTGGGCCAGCTTTGTCTCTGATGATACAGCGGATGCCTCATTGGGAGCTGTGCCAAGTTCCTGAGCTGGCTCAGGATCATGCTCGGGTCCTAGTTTTATGGCTCCAGGAAGAGACAGTATCATCAGCATGATTGACTTACCATGTACCTTCTAAATAAAGGAAACTTTTTCCACCATTCCATTCTGGCTGTGTCCAAGAACCAATCCCTGGGCGTTCTCCCTGACTAAAGACCATGGGGAGAGGGATCTGAAACTACTCACTCCTCTCAGCCCGACTGCACTCTATGAAGTCTTGCTCAGTGTGTCCCACCCAGTCCCCTCCACAGGCACACATCAGTCAGCCCAGCATTTCTTACTGCCAGACTCTGGCTCCGTGGGCTCAAGCTGTTGCAGCTGTAAGAGCAGAAGCTGGGCACAGTGCTCCAAATCTGAGGCTGACATATTGAGGCCCAGGTATACCAACAGCATATTCAGGCTTGGGCATTCTGGGGACTGGACCAAATCCTCAGGCTATTGTTCTAGCCATGTGGTCAAGATGGAGGAAAGGGCCCTAGGGATAGACAGTTGGGCAGAGGAGTCAGAGGACAGGGCACCCTCCCAAACCAATATCCCAGGGAACCCCAGTGCAAACCTGAGTCCCTGGTCTTCCAGGTCCTTTCAGAGACCAGACCTAGTCCTTGTCCACCTGTGATCTGGCAGTCATGCCTGAAACAGGCCTGGTCTCAGATAACAGGTTGGCAAAAAGCCGGTATGAGTGTAAGACCTTGATCAATGGGGTGAGCACATCTGTCCTTCACAGGGGAGCTAGGCATACTCCTCAGTCTGTCTCCTTGCCCACTTGCCACTTTAATTCAACTGCATGTGCCCAGTGATGGGTGGTGTCTGGCCTCTGCATTACCCTCACTGCTCACACCACTGTTCTGTGAACATCCAACCAAGTAGGGAACAAAGGGACTCTGTCTCTAGCCAGGCATTTCCAGTATCTTCCAATACCTCAAACATTGCCTCCTGTGCCCAACTTCTGTCTCTAACACTAGGTGCCACTAGTGGGTCTCCTTCCACTGACACTAATCTCCTACAGTGTGTGCAATGTTTGGTCCCTGTGAACTCACTGTGTCTCCTGAGAAACCTGTGAGTACCCAGTTTTCAGGGTCTAACAGATTGCTGAGTGTGATGGTTCCCACAGCCTCTGTTCTGGGTCCTAGGATTGAAGGAGAGTCAGGGCTGGGAGGAGGCTGGGTTCTCAATGACTCTCTTAGGGGCTAAAGCTGTCCCACAACCCCATCTGCTCTGTCACAATGCTGACACCCATAGCTCCCCTGGGCTCTTTCCTTTATCCAGAAGAAACTCTCAGACCTTTACCTTAAAGGAGGAATCACAGATGTGTGGGATGAGGGTCCAAGTATCCCTCCAACTCATAGTCCACTGGCTGCCCTGGGGGAGGGAGGAGGTCCTCTTCATCAGCCGAAGTTCACTCCCATATGTCGCTGCTCTTGCACTCTGCCGACCTCATCATAACTGGAGAAAATGCAAGCATTTCTAGAGAAGGCCAGGGAGCATCCCATGAAATGTCCTGTGGATGCTACCTGTCATCATGTCCAGTGTCACTGTCTGAATCCTGACTAGTCTGGAACCCTAGGGTGCTGTCTGCTCTGTGCAAGGTTCACAGTCAGCTCCTAGAGGAGACCCTGTGCTGAGTGGGGCTTTCTGAATGCCTGCTAAATGAAAGGGCCCTACCCAGCCCATCACAGACATCTGCATCTACCTGGGCCCACTGCTGACACCTGGGGACCCCTGCTATGGTTTCTCCCAGGCACAAACCCCAGATAGAGTCTCAGATCTCCTTTTAAATGGCCAAACAGCCCGGATCAATACCATCATGATAATGAAGCATAGGGCAGTGGCTTCATCATGACAAGCAGAACGATGTTAAATGAGTACAAACACAGGCTGTCTAGCAGACCATTGCACAGCCCCAGGAACCCATCTGAACTTTCCCTTCAAAACCCCATTGAGTCCTTAAAATAACTCTGCTCCAGTCAGAGGAGAAAAACCAATGCTTGGGAAGTTTTGGGACATTCCCAAACTCACAATGAGGCCATGGTCAAATCCCACTGGGCAGCTAGGGGCAGCGTGCTCACGTTGAAAACAGGAGGTCCAGCACCTCTTGGGTGGTGGCAAAGGCTCAGCATGAACCCAGGAATATGTCAACCTAGGTGAGGTTATCTAGGAGTGGCACTAGATGAGTTGTTTGCTTCTCTATCAGGTTGGCCCCATTTGTCCATATCACGTTGGTCTCACTCCTCTTCATTGGTGAGCCATTTTCGCCCCTTAGGTGAAACAGAGGAGCCATGAGACAGTGCTATAGCCCCCNTTTGTCCATAGCACGTGGGTCTCACTCCTCTTCATTGGTGAGCCATTATTTCCCCTTAGGTGAAACAGAGGAGCCATGAGACAGTGCTATATCCCCCAGGAGGTTTAGGGGTTGAAACACAGACCAATCCCCCAAGATCCCAGTGAATTATGGCAAGAGGTGTAACAAGAGGGCCCACAGACATTAAAATAGTCATGTGACTAGGTGGTTCCTTGGCTGAATCCCAAGAGTCATGGTTTTGATCAGGTCATGATCTCAGCATCCTGAGATCGAGCTCCTTGTCGGGCTGCATACATAGGACAGAGTCTACTTGAGGATTCTGTCTCTGTTATCAGGTGGAGACAAGATGGCAGAGAAGTAGGAGGTCCTGTTTCAACAGGTCCTATAAAGTGAGCTGATTATCTACCAAAGAACTCTGATCACCCATGAAATCAGCCTGAGGTTAGAATTATACACTTCTGGATCTCTAAGGGGGCATAAGACATCTGTAGACAGGTAAAGTGGAGTGGGAATATCCGACTGATATTGGGAGACAAACAAAAGTGGGAGGGAGCCTCCAGAAGTGAACCATTAGAAAGTAATACCCCAATACGAGAATGCCCTGTGATTGGGGACCAGCACTAACTTAGAATCTGACTGCAAGCGCTCAAAATGTGGAAAAGGTCTTAATGGGAAATTGGTGGAATCCGGCAGTTAGGGAGAAGGGCTTAAGCCCAGGGACCCAGGATGGCCACCGCGGGTGCTGAGCTAGACAGTGTAGCGAAGAAGCCAGGCCTTGGTTCCCAAGCTGCTGGCATGCAGGAGAGCGTCTGGGTGGTGGTTCACATGAGAAAGTCTGTTGTGGATGCCAGCCGGCAATCTCTAGAACCATAGCCTTTTGCACTCTGCACGCACAAACAATAGGTCCAGCAACAAACCCCTCCCCTAAGAGAGGTCTGCACAGGCACTAGCCAGTGCTCTCTATGACCTGGAGAGTCTGAACACTCCCAGCTCGGACCAGAGTGAAAATTTCAGTGTGCTATCTCTGGTTGGGACGTCTCTGGAGGTCTGGACCTGCCCAGGCAGCAGCGGTGGAGGTAGCCGCTGGAAGCCAGCTCTCTGGAATAGTACTTCTCATGGTTTTGGGTAAAAGCAGGAGTTCCTCTGGTCCCTGAGACCGTGGCTGGGGACATGCCCTAAGGTAGCAGAAGGGAAATTTATGTTCTCTGGAGCACCCAGAGGGGAACAGACTGTGGTGTCTCTCTGAGATGGAGGTCTGGGTGCAGTTTGCTTTCCTCTAAACCTCCAAAGAACAGCCAAAATCTGCCAAGGAGAGAAAAGAAAAAAAAAAAACAAAAAAAACTCCAGAGAACAAACACCTGAAAAATCTGTTTCCTCAGAGCCCAGACCCTTGATAGGGGGTAGGAGGACTCAACTCTAGCAAGACTGACAGAAAAATCAAGTGGCAGGCCCCTCCCTCAGAAAGTCAGCCAAAAAACAAAAACAAAAATAAAAACAAAATCAAGAGGAAAACACCACTACTTCATAAATACAACTTTTATTTTTAATTTGTTCCCACTAATCTCATTCTTTTTAATATTTAAAATATTTTAACCTATTTACCATCACAATGAGGGGTTCAGTACAACAAATTCCATAATAACCTCTTAAATTGAAATTTTTTGAAAAATTACCTGTGTTTTTCTTATGCTTTCCTATTTATTTATATATTTACGTAATTTTTTTAATATTGATATAGAGATATGCTTCAAGGTAATCCCCTTTCCCCAATCAATACTACCTCTATATATAATCCAGCTTAACCCCCCTTTATCTCAAGAAAGTTGAGTCCTTTAACAAAGATATCAAGATATATCTTTGTTAAAGATAAAGAGAATTTATAACCACCCTCCCAACTTTTTCTTCTGTCACTGTTTCTGTGTATTTGTTTTCGCTCTGGTAATATATAAATCTTATGCTTGGGGATTATTTTGGCAGCATTTCTTTTCTTTCTCTGTCATTTATTTTTTTTCCCTTTTGTTTGTCTATTTTTGTTTGTATACATTTTAAATCTTAATTTTGGGGCCCATTCAGTCTGGGTCTTCTCTTTTACTTTTTTTTTTTTCATTTTGTTTTCCTGTATCTATCTATCTCTCTATTTATCTCTCTCTCTCTCTCTCTCTCTTTTTCTTTTTCTTTCTTTTTTGTGGGGACACCCTATAGCTCAGAGGTATTCCAGAGTGCACATTGCCTGCACCACAGTTGATACAATTCAGTCACACATCCCTTCAGCCAATTCTCACCAAAATAGTTGGAAGAGGAATGCCCAACAGAGGAAAAATTCAGAGACTGTGCCCTCTCCATCAGAGCTATTGGATATGGACTTAAACAGTATGTGGGAAAGGGAATTCAGGCTAACAATTATCCAGGCAATGGCTAGGTCGGAGAAAGCCATTGATGACAAAATGGAATTGATTAGGGCAGAAGTGA
>NW_019154268.1:39486-101454 GCF_002288905.1 Enhydra lutris kenyoni
ACACCATGAAATATTCCAATGTCAGAATTATTGGAATCCCTGAGGGGGAGGAGAAAGAAAGAAGACTGGGGTATATAGTTGAACAAATTCTCCATGAAAATTTTCCCAACCTGGAGAATGGAACCAGCATTCGTTTACTAGAGGAAGAAGGGTCTCCCCACAAGATTATAGAATCTAGAAAGACCTCGAAACCCCTGCTTGTGCAACTGATGAATCATAATTGTAGACAGGAGCTCTTGAAAGCAGATGGGGGGAGAGATTCCTTAGGTACAGAGGAAAGCCTATCAGAATGACATCAGATCTGTCCACAGAGAGCTGGCAAGCCAGAGAGGACTGGCAAGATGTATTCAGGACACTAAATGAGAAGAACATACAGTCCAGAATACTTTATCCAACAAGACTGACATTCAAAATGGATGGAGAGATAAAGAGCTTCCATGACTGGCAAGGTTCAAAAAAGTATGTGAACACCAAGCTGGCACTACAAGAAATATTAAGGGGGGTTCTATAAAAGAGGAAAAAAACAAAAATATCATTGAACAGAAATTTATGGAGACAATCTATAGAAACAAAGACTTCACAGGTAACACGATGTCAATAAAAAAAAATATCTCTCAATAATCACTCCCAAAGTGAATGGCCTAAATGTGCCCATAATTTGACAAAGGGTTGCAGATTGGATACAGGGACAGGATCAATCCATATGTAGTCTACAAGAGACCCATTTCGAATCTAAGGATACACCCAAACTGAATGTGAAGGATGGAGAAGCATCTTTCATGCCAATGGGCCTCAAAAGAAGGCCAGGGTAGCGATTCTCATATCAGATACATTAGATTTTAAACTAAAGTCTGTAGTCAGAGATACAGAAGGACACTACATCATTCTTAAAGGGACTATCCAAAAAGAAGATCTAACAATTGTAAATATTTATGCCCCCAATATGGGAGCAGCCAACTACATAAGACAACTGTTAATCAAGATAAAGAGTCATTCTAATATGAATGCATTAATAGTAGCGGACCTTATCATGCCACTCTCAGTAATAGATCATCCAAACAGAAAATCAATAAAGAAATAAGAGCGTTGAATGACACATTGTACCAGATGGACCTCATAGATATATACAGAACATTCCACCCTCAAACACGGAATACTCATTCCTCTCCAGTGCACATGGAACCTTCTCCAGAATAGACTACATACTGGGTCACAAATGAGAACTCAACTGATACCGAAACATTGAGATTATTCTCTGCATATTGTCAGATCACAGTGCTTTGAAACTGGAGCTCAATCACAAGAAAAGTTTGGAAGGAACTCAAACACCTGGAAACTGAAGACCACCTTGCTTAAGAATGCTTGGATCATCCAGGAGATCAAAGAAGAACTTAAGCAATTCATGGAAACCAATGAGAATGAAGACACTTCAGTCCAAAACCTATGAGATACAGCAAAAGCAGTTATAAGGGGGAAATACATAGCCATCCAAGCCTCCCTAAAAATTGAAAATTCAAGAATATATCAGCTGTCTTTACAACGTAAATAACTGGAGAATCAACAAAAAATTAAGCCAACTCCACAAACAAGAAGGGAAATAATCAAGATTAGAGCAGAGATCAATGACATAGAAACTAGAGATACAGCAGAACGCATCAATGAAACTAGAAGCTGGATTTTTGAAAGAATCAATAAGATTGATAAACCATTGGCTAACCTAATCTAAAAGAAAAGGAGGAGGCCCAAATTAATAAAATTATGAATGAAAAGAGAAAGATCACTACTAACACCAAGGAAGTAGAAACAATCATCAGAAGTTATTATCACAGTTATATGCCAATAAGTTAAGCAACCTAGATGAAAAGGATGCATTTCTGGAAATCTGTAAACTTCCAAAACTGAACCAGGAAGAAATTGACAACCTGAATAGAATGATATCAAGTAACTAGGTTGAAGCAGTGATCAAGAACCTCCCAAAAAACAAGAGCCCAGTACTTGAATGATTCCCTGGAGAATTCTACCAAACACTGAAGGAAGAAATAATACCTACTCTCCTGAAGCTGTTTCAAAAAATTGAAGCCGAAGGAAAACTTCCAGACTGCTTTTATGAAGACAACAGCACTCTGATCCCCAAACAAGGCAAAGAACCCACCAAAAAGGTGAATTTCAGAGCAATATCACTGATGAATATGGATGCTAAGATTCTCAACAAGATCCTAGCCAATAGGCTCTAATGGCACATTAAAAAGATTATCCACCGTGACCAGATGGGATTCATCCCTAGGTTGCAATGTTGGTTCAACATTCCCAATCAATCAATGTGATATAACAAATAAATAAGAGAGGAGAGAAAAACTACATGGTCCTCTCAAATGATGCAGAAAAAGCATTTGACAAAGTCCAACATCGTTCCTGGTTAAAACACTTCAAAGTATAGGGTTAGAGGGAACATTCCACAATTTCATAAAATCTATCTATGAGAGAGAAGGAGACAAGATGGCAGAGAACTAGGATGAGGTGCCGTTTCAACCTGTACCCTAAAGTGAGCTGATTACCTACCAAAGAACTGATCGCTCATGAAATCAGCCTGAGATTAGAATTATACACGTCTGGATCTCTACAGGGGCAGAAGAGGACAGTGGGCAGGTAAAGCAGAGTGGGAACATCCGACTGATATCGGATGATAAACAAAAGGGGGAGGGAGCCACCAGATGTGACCCATTGGAAAGTAATACTTCAATACAAGAGTGCCCTGCGACTGGGGACCAGCATTAACTTGGAGTCTGGTTGAAAGCACTCAAAAAGTGCAAAGGATCATGGCTGAAAATTGTGGAAATCAGTCAGGTAGGGACAGGGGCTTAAGTCCCTGGACCCAGGACAGCCACCCCTGGCAGTGAGCCAGAGAGAGTGCGGCAAAGAAACCAGGTCTTGGTCCCTGAGCCACAAGCACACCTGAGAGCGTGAGGGGTGTGGCTCCCATGAGGGGCTGGGAAACTTGCCAGCCAGCAGAACCACAGCCTTTCGCATTTCCCACGGGTGCGCTGCACTGCGCTACCAGAGTCTGAGACACGCCCCACACCCTTCCCTGAGAGAGGTGCCTACAGGCGCAAGCCTGGCGCTCTAGGACCCGGAAAGTCTGAGTACTCCCAGCACGGGCCAGCGGGAAAATATCAGTGTTCAATTGATGCTTGGAAACTCTCTGGTGCTCTGGAGCTGCCCAGACAGCCACAGCTGTCGTGGTTTTGGGTACAAGCAGGAGTTCCTGCGTCCACAGGAACCGCAACTGGGAATGTGCTCTGCCAGCAGCCGAGGGGGAATTTTCATGCTCTGGAGCCCCAGAGGGGAACAGACTGAGGTTTCTCTTTGAGAGAGATGTCTGGGTGAAATTTCCTTTCCTCCAAACCTCTAAAAACCATCAAAAGCTGTCAAGGCGAGAGAAAACAAATGAAGAAACAAACAAAAATATCCTCCAGAGAACAAAAGCCTGAGAAACAGGTTTCCTCAGAGCCCTCCCCCTTTTGTGGGGGGGGAAGGACTTAACTCAGGAAACACTGCCTGAAAACCCACATGGCAGGCCCCTCTCCCAGAACGCCAGCCAGGAGAAAAAAAAAAAAAAAAGACTAGAGAACAACCACTACTACTTCATAGATACAACTTTTATTTATAATTTGTTCCCACTATCCTGGTTCATTTTTATAGATAATTTTTTAAACTATTCACCATCACAGTGAGATGTCCAGTACATCAAATTCCATAATAACCTTTTAACCTGAACTTTTTGATACATATACCCACGTTTTTCTTTTGCTTTTCTATTTTTTTAATTTTTAAATTTCATTTTAGTTTAGTTTATTTTATTCTTTTTTAATTTTTATTTTTTAATATTCATATAGAGTTAAACTTCAAGGTAGTCCCCTTTCCCAATCAATACCCCTACAGGAAAACCAATTTTTAAACCTCCTTTATCTTAGGAAAGTTGATTCCCTTAACAAAGATATCAAGATACATCAAGGAAGAATCAACATAACCTTCCTCCCACACACTGAGAATTTATAACCACTCCCCCATCTTTTTCTTCCGCCAGTGTTTCTGTGGATTTGTGTTTCTCCTGATAGTATATAAATCTTATACTTGGGGTTCTTTTTGACAGGTTTTTTTTTGTCTTGCTTTTGTGTGTGTGTGTGTGTGTGTATAATTTTTTTTCTCTTGTCATCTGCTTTTGTCATTCTTTTTGTTTGTCTGTTTTTATTTGTATACCTCATAAATCTTACCTTGGGGCCCATTTGGGCTGGGCCTTCTCTTTCATTTTATCTTTCTTTTTTTTTTCCCTGTCTCTCTCTCCCTCTCTCTTTTTTCTTTTTTTTCTTCTTTTTTCTCTCTTTCTTTTTTCTTTCATTTGAGTGGGGACTCCTGATTGCTCAGAAGCATTCCAGGGTGCACCTCGACTGCACCATGGTCAATACATCAAGCTACATCCGTTCAGCCATCTCTCAACAAAATGACTAGGAGGAATGCACAACAGAAGAAAAATTCAGAGGCTGGACCTTCTGCAACAGAGCTAATGACTATCGACATTGACAATATGTCGGAAAGGGAATTCAGGCTAACAATATCCAGGCAATAGCTAGGTTGGAGAAAGTCATGGATGACAAAATGGAATTGATTAGGAACTGAAAGCCACCAGGGATGATGTTCACAATGTTTTCAATGAAGTCCAATCTAACATAAATTATTTAAAAGCTAGGATAACTAAGACAGAAGATAGAATTAGTTATCTGGAGGACAAACAGATAGAGAGAAATGACAGGAGGAAGCCTGAAACAAACAGCATAGAAACCACGAAAACAGAATTAGGGAAATAAATGACGCCATGAAACATTCCAACGTCAGAATTATTGGAATCCCTGAAGGGGAGGAGAAAGAAAGAACTCTAGAAGATATAGTGGAACAAATTCTCCATGAAAATTTTCCCAATCTCGCGAATGGAACCAGCATTCATGTACTAGAGGCAGAACGGTCTCCCCACAAGATTATAGATTCTAAAAGAACATCAAGGCACCTGATAGTAAAATTGAGAAATCATAATTGTAAATACAATCTCTTGAAAGCCGCTGGGACAAAGAGGCTCCTTATGTACAGAGGAAAGGCCACCAGAATAACATCAGACCTGTCCACAGAAACCTGGCAAGCCAGAAAGGACTGGCAAGATATATTCAGGGCACTAAATGAGAAGAACATGCAGCCAATAATACTTTATCCAGCAAGACTGACATTCAAAACGGATGGAGAGATGAAGAGTTTCCAAGACTGGCAAGGCTTAAAAGAGTATGACACCACCAAGCTGACACTGCAGGAAATATTAAGGGGGGTTCTAGAAAAGAGGAAAAATCCCAAGAATATCATTGAACAGAAATATGGAGACAATCTACAGAAAGAAAGACTTCAAAGGTAACACGATGTCAATAAAAATGTATCTATCAATAATCACTCTCAATGTGAATGGCCCAAATGCACCCATAACTTGACACAGGGTTGCAGATTGGATACAATGACAGGATCCATCCATATGTTGTCTACAAGAGACCCATTTCGAATCTAAGGATACACCCAGACTGAATATGAAGGGATGGAGAAGCATCTTTCATGCCAATGACCTCAAAAAAGGCTGGGGTAGCTATTCTCATATCAGATACATTATATTTTAAACTAAGGACTGTAGTCAGAGATACAGAAGGACATTACATCATTCTTAAAGGGACTATCCAAAAAGAAGATCTAACAATTGTAAATATTTATGCCCCTAATATGGGAGCAGCCAACTACATAAGACAACTGTTAATCAAGATAGTCATTCTGATATGAATACATTAATAGTAGTGGATCTTAACATGCCACTCTCAGGTAATAGATCATCCAAACAGAAAATCAATAAAGAAACAAGAGCATTGAATGACACATTGTACCAGATGGATCTCATAGATATATACAGAACATTCCACCATCAAACAACAGAATAATTATTCCTCTCCAATGCACATGGAACCTTCTCCAGAATAGACCACATACTGGGTCACAAATCAGGTCTCAACCAGTACCGAAAGACTGAGATTATTCCCTGCATATTGTCAGATCACAATGCCTTGAAACTGGAGCTCAATCACAAGGAAAAGCTCGGAAGGAACTCAAACACCTGGAAGCTAAAGACCACCTTGCTTAAAATGCTTGGATCAACCAGGAGATCAAAGAAGAACTGAAACAATTCATGGAAACCAATGAGAATGAAGACACTTCGGTCCAAAACCTATGGGATACAGCAAAGGCGGACCTAAGGGGGAAATACATAGCCATCCAAGCCTCCCTCAAAAAAACTGAAAAATCCAGAATACACCAGCTGTCTCTGCACCTTAAAAAACTGGAGAATCAACAACAAATTAAACCAACTCCACACACAGGTAGGGAAATAATCAAGATTAGAGCAGAGATCAATGGGATAGAAATTAAAGATACAGAAAAAAGTATCAATGAAACTAAAAACTGGTTTTTTGAAAGAATCAATAAGATTGATAAACCACTGGACACACTAATCCAAAAGTAAAGAGAGAAAGCACAAATTAAAATTATGAATGAAAAGGGAGAGATCACAACTAACACCAAGGAAAGAGAAACAATCATCAGAAGTTATTATCAACAGTTATATGCCAATAAGCTTAGCAACCTAGATGAAATGGATGCATTGCTGGAAAGCTATAAACTCCCAAAATTGAACCAGGAAGAAATTCACAACCTTAATAGACCGATATCTAGTAATGAGATTGAAGCAGTGATCAAAAACCTCCCAAAAAACAAGAACCCAGGACCTGACGGATTACCTGGGGTATTCTACCAAACTTTCAAAGAAGAAATAACACTTATCTTCCTGAAGCTCTTTCAAAAAATTGAAGCAGAAGGAAAACTTCTAGACACTTTTTATGAAGCCAGAATTACCTTGATCCCCAAACTAGGCAAAGACCCCACCAAAAAGGAGAATTTCAGAGCAATATCACTGATGAATATGGATGCTAAGATTCTCAATAAGATCCTAGACAATAGGATCCAACAGCACATTAAAATGATTATCCACCATGACCAGGTGGGATTCATCCCTGTGTTACAAGGATGGTTCAACATTTTCAAATCAATCAATGTGATAGAACAAATCTATAAGAGAAGAGAGAAGTACTATATGGTCCTCTCAATTGATGCAGAAAAAGCATTTGACAAAACCGAGCATCCATTCCTGATTAAAATGCTTCAAAGTATAGGGATAGAGGGAACAACTATCTATGAAAAACCCACAGCAAATATCATCCTCAATGGGAAAAAGCTTGCAGCCTTCCTGTTGAGATTAGGAACACGACAAGGATGTCCACTCTCACCACTCTTGTTCAACATAGTATTAGAAGTCCTAGCATCAGCAATCAGACAACAAAGTTAAATAAAAGGTATTCAAATTGGCAATGAAGAAGTTAAACTCTCTCTCTTCGCAGATGTAATGATACTTCATATGGAAAACCCAAAAGAATCCACCTGAAAATTACAAGTACTCATACAGCAATTCAGTAATGTGGCACGATACAAAGTCAATGTACAGAAATCAGTTGATTTCTTATAAAATAACAATGAAAATACAGAAAGGGAAATTAGAGAATCGATTTCATTTACTACAGCACCAAGAACCATAAGATACTTGGGAATAAACCTAATCAAAGAGGTAAAGGATCTATACTCGATGAACTCCAAAACACTCATGAAAGAAATTAAAGAAGACACAAAAAGATGGAAGACCCTTCCATGCTCATGGATCAAAAAATAAACATTGTTAAAATGTCTATACTGCCAAGAGCAACCTATACTTTCAATGCCATTCCGATCCAAATTCCACTGGCATTTTTCAAAGAGCTGGAGCAAACAATTATAAAATTTGTATGGAATCAGAGGAGACCCCGAATTGCTAAGGAAACGTTGAAAAATGAAAATAAAACTGGGGGCATCACATTGCCTGAATACAAGTTTTACTGCAAAGTAGTGATCACCAAGACAGCATGGTTCTGGCATAAAAACAGACACATAGACCAGTGGAACAGAGTAGACAGCGTAGATATGGACCCTCAACTCTATGTTCAAATAATCTTCAACAAAACAGGAAAAAAATATCCAGTGGAAAAATAGTCTCTTCCATAAGTGGTGCTGGGAAAATTGGACAGCTATGTGTAGAAGAATGAAACTCGGCCATTCTCTTAGACCATACACAAAGATAAACTCAAAATGGATAAAAGATCTCAACATGAGGCAGGAATCCATCAGAATCCTAGAGGAGAACATGGGCAGTAACCTCCTCGACATCAGCCACAGCAACTTCTTTCAAGATATGTCTCCAAGGCCAAAGGAAACAAAAGCAAAAGTGAATTTTGGGGACTTCATCAAGATCAAAAGCTTCTGCACAGCTAAAGAAACAGTAAAAAAAACAAAGAGGCAATCCTCAGAATGGGAGAAGATATTCACAAATGACCATATAGACAAAAGGCTGATATCCATGGTATATAAAAAACTCAAACTCAACACACACAAAACAGATAATCATGTCAGAAAATGGGCAGAAGACATGAACAGATGCTTCTCCAATGAAGACATATGAATGGCTATCAGACACATGATAAAATGTCCATCAACACTAGCCATCAGGGAGACTCAAATCAAAACCACATTGAGACACCACCATACACCAGTTAGATTGGCCTAAATTAACAAGACAATATACAACATGTACTACAGAGGATGTGGAGAAAGGGGAACCCTCTTACACTGTTGGTGGGAATGCCAGTTGTTTTAGCTGCTTTCGAAATCTGTGTGGAGATTCCTTAAGAAATTAAAAATAGAGCTTTCCTATGACCCTGGAATTGCACTACTGGGTATTTACCCCAAAGATACAGATGTAGTGAAATGAAGGCCATCTGTACCCCAATGTTCATAGCAGCGATGGCCACAGTCTCCAAATTGTGGAAAGAACCAAGATGCCCTTCAATGGATGAACAGATAAGAAAGATGTGGTCCATATACACTATGAAGTATTATGCCTCCATCAGAAAGGATGAATACCCAACTTTTATATCAGCATGAATGGGACTGGAAGAGATTATGCTGAGTGAAATAAGTCAAGCTGAGAGAGTCAATTATCTTATGGTTTTGTTTATTTGTGGAGTATAAGGAATAATACAGAGGACTTGGGGAGATGGAAAAGAGAAGGGAGTTGGGGGAAATTGGAGGATGAGACAAACCATGAGAGACTGTGGACTCTGAAAAACAATCTGAGGGTTTTGGAAGGGAGCAGAGTGGGAGGTTGGGTGAGCCTGGTGGTGGGTATTACAGAGGGCACGTACTGCATGGAGCACTGGGTGTTGTGCATAAACAATGAATTCTGGAACAGTGAAAATAAATATGAAAATAAATAAAAATTTTAAAAATAGGAGTAATGCACCACTAGAAATGACTGGTGGAGGCTTTGTCTTTTTTTTCTGTCTTTTTTTTTTTTTAAGAAACGTTCTTAGGATGTATTTTGTGAGGCAGATTTACAACACTAGTCTTGAATATGAATGAAAGGGAAAAAAAGACAAAAAAACAAATACCCACTTTTTAAAAAAGATCATAGTCTTAGGAGTTAATTTAACTTATAGTAACTTTTCATTTACCCCCTGTTAGCTGTCTCAGTCAGTGATAATATGTCTGTGTCTAATTCAATTATTTTTCTGAAAATGTCTTTGCTCAGACAAAGTCTCATATTTGCAAGTTCATTTGCTTTCGCTTATTTATTATATATTTTGCAAGAGAGAATGATTATTACTTTAAAGTGATCACATTCACATGAATATAGTATAATTTAGTGTAGAGCTTAGTTTAAATTACTAAAGAAGTACACTAATGCTTGTAGATATCACCATTTGATTAAAATATCACTTCTACCACATTTACTACAAGATCATAAGAGATTAGAAGGTACAACACTAATTCTTTCAAGAATTCTATAATGTTTTGTTTGAAATTAAGAGAGAGATTTATGTTTTTTAACACACAAGTATGTAAGTAATTTATTTACATTTTAACATTTAATTATATATCTATGTGAAAGTATAAAATAGATAACATATTTATCTTTAAATCGACTTTGACGAATAAGATTTTCCTTTGAATTTCCGTTATTTAAATGCTTGAATGAGTCAACTGTTAATTCTAATACTTTATTAAAATAGTTTTTTAAATTATAATTAAAATCATCTTAAGCATTTGAGATATATCTCAACCTTAGATGATAAATAAACATAAAAATGCCATAAGACATATACTGATTATTATCTTGCATAGTAACAAACATACTGGTTTGGAGAGCTGACATTTGTCCTCCCACCATCCTATGAATGAAGTCATTTTTCTGAATAGACGTCTTTGAATATTTTTCAAACCAGTATGTATACTTTTCTTTCATCCCTGCCCTTGACGTTTTAGATAACTCCATAAAAACGTAATAGCAATCGTGATTTCAGGGTATCTTTGTAGATGAAGGAGAATACCTAGTGTATTACGTGTGTATTCACTTGAGAAGGTCCACAGACCTGAATAGGGTGAGAATATCAATTGCTCATCACGTTCCTAGGACAAAGTTTAGAAATGAGTTCTGATACTTTGTGTACTTGTTTGAATAGTTGAGTTAAAGGTTAACTCAGAAGATAAACAGATATACTTACTCAGGTTTTTGGATATTACACCTCTCATGTATAAGTTCTTTCTATATTTTGGATATTAATCCCTTATTGGATATATCATTTGCAAATATATTCTCCCAATCAGAAGTTCTGTTGATTGGTCCCTTTGCTGTGCAGAAGCTTCTTATCTTGAGAAACAGTAGTTGATTTTTGTTTTTGTTTCCCTTGTCTTCAGAGACATATTTTGCAAGAAGTTGTTGTGACTGAGGTTGAAGATGTTTCTGCCTGGGTTCTCCTCTAGGATTTTGAAGGATTCCTGTCTCACATTGAGGTATTTCATCCATTTTGAATTTATGGTTGCATATAGTGTAAGAGAAGGTCCAGTGTCCTCTTTCTGTATGTGATTGTCCAATTTTCCCAGCACCATTTATTGAAGGCACTGTCTTCTTTCCACTGAGCACTCTTCCCTGCTTTGTCAAAGATTAGTTGATCATAGATATGAGGGTCCATTTCTGGGATCTCTTTTCTGTTCCATTGAGCAATCGGTCTGTTTTTGAGCCAGTACCATGCTGTCTTGGTGATCACAGCTTTGTAAAGTAGCTTGAAGTCGGGCATTGTGATGTGCCCAGCTTTGGTTTTCTTGTTCAACAATCCCCTGGCTATTCCAGATCCTTTCTGGCTACATGGAAATTGTAGGATTTGTTTTAGGGCTGTGGAAAGTTTTGATGGTATTTTGATAAGGATTGCATTTAATGTGTAGATTGCTCTGCACAGCATATGAATTTTTACAATATTGATTCTTCCAACCCAGGAGCATGGAATGTTTTTCCATCTCTTTGCATCTTCCTCAATGTCCTTCCTCAGTGTTCTGTAGTTTATACAGTAGAAAACATTTACCTCTTTGGTTGGGTTTATTCTAAGGCATCTTATGGGTTTGGGTGCTATGGTTAGTGGAAGTGACGCCTTAATTTCTCTTTCTGTATTCACATTGTTAATGTATAGAAAAGCAAGAGTTTTCTCTGTTTTGATTATGGAATCCTACACATTTCTGAATTTCTGTGTGAGTTCAAGTCATTTAGGAGTGAAGTCTTTGGGGTTTTCCACATAGTATATTGTCATATACAGTATGTTGTCATATACATATATTGTCATATACAAAGAGAGACGATTTGACTTCTTCTATGACAACTTCAATCTGTTTATTTGCTATTATTGTCTCAATGCTGAGGCTAGGACTTATAATGTTATGTTCAACAAAGGTGGTGAGAGTGGGCATCCCTGTCATGTTCCTGACCTTAAGGGAAGAGCTGTTGGTTTTTCCCCATTGAGAATGATATTTGCTGTGGGCTCTTCATAGATGGCTTTTATAATATGAGATATGACCCTCTCTCCCTGTATCTTGAGGAGTTTTAATCATGAGAGACTGTTGTATTTTGCCAAAAGCTTTTCTGTGTCAGATGGAAGGATAATATGGTCCTTGTCTTTCTTTTTTATTTATTTATTTATTTATTTATTTATTTATTTATTTATTTACATGACCAGTCACATTAATTGATTTGTGAATGTTGAACCTCCCTTGCATAACAGAAATAAACCTCACCTGGTGGTGGTGAATAACCATTTTAATGTACCATGGAATCCTACTGGCTTGTATCTTGTTGAATAATTTGGTATTAGTGCTTACCAAAGTTATTAATCTGTAATTCTCCTTCCTCATGGAGTCTTTGTCTGCTTGTGGATCTTGATCTCAGAAAACTATTTGGAAGCTTTCTTTCCAGTTCTATTTTTTGGAAACTGCTTCAGCAGAATAGGCATGATTTATTCTTTTTTTTTTAAGATTTTATTTATTTATTTGACAGAGATCACAAGTAGACAGAGAGGCAGGCAGAGAGAGAGAGACAGAGGAGGAAGCAGGCTCCCTGCCGAGCAGAGAGCCCGATGTGGGGCTCGATCACAGGACCCTGGGATCATGACCTGAGCTGAAGGCAGAGGCTTTAACCCACTGAGCCACCCAGGTGCCCCGGCATGATTTATTCTTAAACTGTTTGGTAGAGCAGGGCGCCTGGGTGGTTCAGTGGGTTAAGACTCTGCCTTCGCCTCAGGTCATGATCTCAGGGTCCTAGGATCAAACCCCACATGGGGCTCTCTGCTCGGTGGGGAGCCTGCTTCCCCCTCTCTCTCTGCCTGCCTGTCTGCCTACTTGTGATCTCTGTCTGTCAAGTAAATAAATAAAATCTTTAAAAAGAATGTGTGGTAGAATTCCTCTGGGAAGGTATCTGGCCCTGGACTCTTGTGTTTGGGGGAGGTTTTTGATTACTGATTTAATGTCCTTGCTGATTATTGGTGGTTAAGATTGTTTATTTCTTCCTGTTTCAGACTTGGTAGATTACAAGTTTCCAGGAATGCATCTGTTTCTTCCAGATGACCTACTTTGTTGGTATATTGTTGCTGATAATGTGTCCTAACAATTCCCTGTTTCTTTTGCATTGGTCATGATCTCTCCCCTTTCCTTCCTGATTTTATTAACTTAGGTCCTTTATCTTTTCTTTTGGCTATGTGTGGCCAGAGGCTTATCAATCTGATTAATTCGTTCTGAGAACCAGCTTCTAGTTTTGTTGGTGGGTTCTGCTGCTATACTACTTTATATTTCATTGATTTCTGCTCTGATTTTTATTCTTTTTCTTCTCATGCTTGGTTTCAGCTTGATTTGCTGTTCTTTTTCCAGGTGTAAGGTTAGCTTGTGCATTTGGGATTTTTCTAATTTTTTGGATGGCTATGTAATCTCCTCTAACGACCAACTTTTCAGCATCCCATAGGTTCTGAACCAATGTGTTTTCATTTTCATTACTTGCAGGAATTTCATTACTTGCAACAAATTTTTCAAGTTCTTATTTAATTTCCTCGTTCATGAAATCATTCCCTGGCAGGATGCTCTTGATCTCGAAATGTTTGAATACCTTCCAAAATTCCTCTTTTGATCGGGTTCCAGTTTCAAAGAATTATTGTCAGAAAAATGCAGGGGAAAATCTCAGAATTTTGGTATTGGTTGAGACCTGATTTTTTGACTCAGTATGTGATCCTTTTAAAAATGTTTTGATTATGTAATGTTAGTCACCATACAGTACATCATTAGTTTTTGACGTAGAGTTCTTAGACTCATGGTTTACGTATAATAATGTTATATACGTTATATATATGTCCATTCAGTACATGCCCTCCTTAATAACCACCACCAGCCTCATCAATCTCCCCAACCTCTTCCCCTCTAAAACCATCTGTTTTTTCCAGTTTACATTCTTTTGTGGTTCATCTCCCGCTCCAATTACCCACCTTATGCTTTCCCTTTCTTCTCCTAATGTGCTCCATGTTAGTCCTTATTTTCCACAACTATGTGAAATCATATGATAATTGACTTTCTCTGCTTGACACCTTATAATCAGTATAATTTCCTCCAGTCCCTTCCATGTTGATTCAAAAGTGGGATATTCCTACTTTCTGATGGCTCAGTAATATTTCATTGTATAATTCCATTGTGTATATGGACCACACCTTCTTTATCGATTTGTCTGTTGAAGGGCACCTTGACCCTTTCCACAGTTTGGCTATTGTGGCCATTACTGCTTTGAGCATTGGGTTACAGATGACCCTTTTTTTCAGTACATCTGTATCTTTGGTGTAAATACCCAGTAGTACAATTGCTGTGTCATAGGGTAGCTCTATGTTTAACTTTTTGAGGACGCTTCTGAAGTACCTGTGGCTTCTGTGAATCTAAAAATCTGTCTCAGGGCGCCTGGGTGGCTCAGTGGGTTAGGCCGCTGCCTTCGGCTCAGGTCATGATCTCAGAGTCCTGGGATCGAGCCCCACGTCAGGCTCTCTGCTCAGCGGGGAGCCTGCTTCCTCCTCTCTCTCTGCCTGCCTCTCTGCCTGCTTGTGATCTCTCTGTCAAATAAATAAATAAAATCTTTAAAAAAAATAAAATAAAAATCTACGTCTCTACCTCCCTTCTTATCTGTAGTAGTGCTCTACGTGTCAGTGCACCCTATGTAAAGCAATCCCACTGTAGGTCATGGGAGTTCCAAATGTCCCTAAAGAACCCAGAACCCTAAGGTGTGGCTGTCAAGCACAGTGCAGAAGGCAGGATGAGTCTGGTGCTGGTCTGTGAATTGGCAGTTACTGTCCTGTGATCCCCTATAGCTCAAAGAGTCAGTGAAGGCTGGATATGGGAGAGTCATCTCACACAGTACCTTCCCAAAGCTGATATTTTGCGTTGGGCAGAAAAGGCCAGGACAAGGACCTTTGTCTACCATCCCTTCTTCCCTTCTGCCTCTAGACTGCGTCTGTCCCTGCCCTTGTAGATCCCCTCCCCAAATCTGCCTTCTCTTGCCTCCTGCTCACACAATCACCTCCTACAAAAATTGCCCTCATTTTTGGTATGAAGGAATGGGGACTGAAGGAGTGAGCAACTCTGGGGTGCCAGTCAATGCAGGGGACTGATGTTTGTGGAACCGCTGGTACAGTGAGCATGGTCTTAGCAGCAAATCACAGGAGTTTCTGAGTGCTAGGAACGCCTTAGCATCCCATGTCCCCCTTACACTTAAGTAATCTGGACTCTACCAGCCTCCATATTGGCTCCTAGAAGCAGCACCCTCAAATCAACTCAGACATCATCCATCTTATGGTTGCATGCCTCCCATTTTCCAAGTTCCCTTGAAGTTCATTTTGATCCCCAAAGGAAACTTCCTCATGGTTCCCATCTGTGTATGCCCAGGTGCTATGAGCACACTCTCATTATTTAGTTCAGTCCAGGAGCCACAGCTGTAGGCACTTCCCTTAGAATCTCAGTTGGAGTCAAATGTAGACACCAGATCACTGGTATTTGCACCCCACCTCCACTCCCACTCCACATCCCTGCAGCTAAGATGGACCATAGCCCAGAAGAGGCCATCCAGGAATCTCACATCCCAACTCCATTCTGACTCCAGTGTCCAATTTATCAGGTCAGTATTGATTTCTGGAAGTGGCCCCATTCTTCATACCCATACAGACTCTAGTCCCCATGGTGCACCTGTTCCCACCTCATTCCCACTGTGCCTTACTCTGTGCATACACCTATGCACCTAAAGCACCCAATGTGAATCCCACATTTCTCCCAATTCCTGCAGTGCTTCTTTGGTCAGAATGGATCCCAAAGCCTGGCCACTCATACCATTCTGCCTCCTGCTCTGACCCCAAATCTACTCAACCAGACACAGGGAATCATAAACTGCCTCTGGAGTTGTTCTACCCTTCTTGCATGGTCTTGTCACATTTGTTCTTCCAAGGACTGCATCACAGACTAATCTGTCCTGGATCAATAGCTGTTTTCCTGGCCACAGTCTGAAGCTATAACATCAGAGGCCAACCTCAAATTTAGCAAAAATCTAAAAAATTGTTCTCTGCCAATGCTTTATGCAGAAATACCTGTGAACAGACACATGGATTGTTTATTCCTTCCAATCAGAATGGTGCTGAACTTGGGTCCTCTGCTTTGGTTCTAAAGATTTATATGAACAATTCGTTGAGAACAGGCAGGTTATGCTCAATGTCAACTCTGCATGCTTAACCAACATATCCTCAGAGCCATGGAGACCCCTACCTTAGGAGAATGTGATGGATCGTAAGGGATAGTAGTGGCTCTAAGACAGGCTGCCCGTTACAGTCAACCAGGGGTTGTTTTTTTGTAAATCAGTTATTTAGAAATAATAACTTTTGTGTGTTTTTTTTTTAATTTTAAAAGGTTTATTTGGCTATTTTTCAAATTCGTACTATACCATCAATTGGGGAGATGAACACCTAATTCCCAACTACCCTTCTATGCCATAGCAGGTGGGTGCACAAACATTAACACTTAGGCACAGCATGTAAGGCAGAAATATCCAGGAAGACCTTCATTTGAATGAAGAATCTCTCCACCTCATGGAGCTAAGCCTACATCTCAGTGCACTTCTTGGCTTCTTGCTTTAAGGCCTCCACCTCTCCTTTGAGGATGTAATACTTCTCCTTCAGCTGGAGGATTTCAGTCAATGACTCCACAGTGTTCATGGCCTGGGTCTCCTCCACAATTTCCTCCCATCACCCCTTTTCATTTTGTGCCATAAGTTTGAATAAAAGTCTTCAAACCACTGGCCTGTTTCATCTCCTAGGGCATGGTGTAGTTTTAGTCTCAGGAGGAGAATGCCCCCAAAATGAATATTGCACAGATAGCAATCCAAAAGGACCTCATGCTGAAGGACATCAAAAGTAAGAAGAGAATCGAATGCTCACTTTTCTGCAGAGGTAAAAAGCATACTACCATAGATTTTTGGGGCAAGTTGGTATCCCAGTGGCTTCTTAGTCCCGTGCTGTCCTGGGATGGAGGGCTCATAGTTTCGAGGCTATAGGTCTCCATGGCTGCATCGGACAAAAGGGTGCAATGCTAAGCAGGCTTAGAGGTCTCCTAATCTGATGCCAGCTGGAAAGCCGAGTGTTTGAGTGTGCTGTACTCTGGGGAGAAGTAAGGATCTGTGTCCAAGGAAACATGCTGAACTTGCTGTCCATTAGCCTTCTTGGCTTAGTGCAGAGCTGCATTGTTAGTCTCCAGGTCCAAGGGCACACAGTGAAATTGCTGTCCACGTACGTGGTAGGCCTATCAGAAAGCTCAGTTATTGGTCTCCAGATCCAAGGGCATATGGTGAACCCACATTCACCATGCCCGCTTGGCCTACCACACAGCTGATTTTTTGGTCTCCTGGACCAAGTTCCCATGAATAGCCTGCTATCAACATTCCTAGTTGCTTGAGCACAGAGCTGAGTTGTTGGTTTTGAGGCCCAAGAGCCCATGGTGCACCTGCTTACCAGGTGCTTATGTGGCATATCAGACAGCTGAGTTTGTCTCCAGGTCCAAGGGCACATGGTGATCCTGCTACCCAGCTGTCTGCTTGGCCTATCAGACAGCTCTTTATTTGGTCTCCTGGTCGAAGGGTGCATGGTGAGCCCACTGTCTATTTGCCTGCTTGGCCTGAGGCAGAACTGTGTGTTTCTTATTGCCATTAAAGAACACATGGTGAGCCTGCTATCCAAGTGTCCTCTTGGCCTAGCAATGTGCTGTGTTGTTTCAGATCCAAGGGTACATGGTGATCCCACATTCAAGGTATGTGCTTGACCTAACTGAGTGTTCTTTTCCTGGTTGACAAGTCCAAAGTCTCATGGTAAGCCTGCTGTCCAAGTGGCTGCTTGATCTAGTTGAGATTTCATTTTTTTGGTTTCCAGGTCCATGGGCACATGTTGAGCCAACTGTGAAGTTTCCTGCTTGGCTTGTCACAGAGCTGTATTTTTGGTTTACAGGTCCAAGGGCGCATCCTTATCCCACTGCCAAGGAGACTATTTCACCTAGCAGACAGCTCAGTTTCTGGTCTCCAGGACCAAGGGCACATGGTAAGCCTGCTGTCAACGTGTGTTCTTGGGCAAGATAAGAAAAGAGTTGTTTGTCTTGAGGCCCAAGGACACATGTTGAGCTTCCTGTCAGGGTGTCTGTTTGGCCTAGTTCAGACCTGATATTGTGGCTGTCAATGATTTTGTGGTATCCAGGTCCATGGGCCCATGTTGAGCCAGTTGTGAAGTCGCCTGCTTGGCTTATCACAGAGCTGTATTGTTGGTCTCCAGGTCCAAGGGCACATGGTTAGCCCACTCTCAACATGCCTGCTTAACCCATGAGACAGCTCAGTTGTTGGGCTCCAGGTCCAAGGGCACATGGTAAGCCCACTGTCATGGTGTCTGCTTGGCCAAGCAAAGATCCGAGTTGTTGGTTTCCAGGTCTAAGTGTACATAGTGAGCCTCAAGTCAGTTATCTGCTTGGCCTAGCTCAGAGCTCCTTTCATGGGCTCAATATCCAAGTGACCATGGTGAGCCCACTGTCACGGTACCTGCTTAGCTTACCAGACAGCTCACTTGTCAGTCTCCAGGTCCAAGAGCACATGGCGGACCTGCTGTCCAGGTGTCTGCTTGGTGTAATAGAGAGCAGATTTGTTAGTATCCATGTCCATGGGAAAATGGTGAGATGGCTCTTCAAGTTTCCTGCTTGACCTAGCAGACATCTGAGTTGTTGGTCTCCTGGTCCATGGGCACATGGAGAGTCTGGTGTCCAGGTGCCTGCTTGGTCTAGTGGAAAGCTGAGTATTTGTCCACTGGTTACAAAGCCCATGGTAATATTTCTGTTGAGTTGAATCATTTTACCGATACCAGCTGTGATGCAGGACCCATGGTTTCATGGCATTTGGCAAGCCTGTTCTCTGGAATTCCCTGTCTTGTGCTGCACTGAGCTGGCCAGCTTGAGGAATGGAGGTTCCTTGTCCACTAAGTGTCTGTGTGACTCATCTGCCCAGTGTCAAATGGAATCAGAAGCCTCCCAGCCTTTGGACTCCTGGGAAGTGCTCTGTCTTGAGTTCTGAATGTCTCTTTTTTAGGCTGTGTTTGAGGATTGATGGTCTGTGGGCTCTGGGTTACTCAGGTTTCTGGGGAATTATTTTGTCCACTGCTGAGTTCTTTCAGACAGTCCACGGACTGAGGGCCAGTGTTCCACGGACTAACACAGCATACAGTGATGTGGTGATTCTTTTTCCCAGTACCTACTTGTTGTGTAAAATTCCCTCTTTGCCTGATGTCTCCAGATATTCCACATATTGTGCACATCTGGGTTGGGTGGATGTTCAGAACACTCATGTGCCCTGTGCTGAACCAGGTTGGAGGGCTTCAGAGTAGCAGTGTGCCCAATGTTCCCTGAGGATGTAGACTCAGCTTTCCTGTACTGAAGATGAATATGACCCCAGGGGTGTGGGGCCCAGCTGGCTGAGAATCCATGGTATTCTGATAGCCAGTGTCCCACTCCCACGTGCCAAATGAGAATGTCTCCCTGAGGACGTGGGCCAGCCTCATAGTGCAGAATTGGTCTAGGTTTTGCTGTATATGGGTATGAGGACTCTCTGGACCACAGAGGGGAAAAACATAGGTGCTAACATGACGGTGCTGTGTAGAGTATTGGAGAGGGCCACGGCCAGAAGATTGGGTAGGGGACTTGTCATGGGTAGGGGCAGGGAACAGGGCAGAGAAGTTGAGGAAGAGAAAGAAGATCTGTGACTGAACTGCCATCTCCATCTTCACTGGAGCCTGGGCTGTCGTCAAGTTTTTATAATCACCCTGGGACGCCAGAATGCCTTCTTCATGTGATTTCACCACCATGGGATGTCACCACTATACCCTGGCCAATCCCCAGGGATTTCTCAGATTGGCATCATTCTGGTGACCAACCACAAAACAGGTCAGCTGGCCAATTACTGTTGGATCTCTCAGTGACACCCCTGACTGATATCATCACCTGGAAACCATGTTTTAAAGAAAAAGAGGTCAACTGTGCTTCAAGAGGAAAAATTAATATTTGTGTTGTATTTACAATGATGGTCATAAATACTTCAAAGTAAATGTGCCACACAGACGCACCATTAATTAAAACACTGACATGAATATTAATGAAGACATGGTTCATTAGACCCCATGAAATGTCACAGTTGTATGTAAGTCAGACAACATGGCAATAGAGAAATCGTTACTCTCAGTTCATCCATCAAAGCTTAAATATAAGTGAGAATATGGTAGACATTATGTTTAGAACAACTTCCCACAGTAAATCTAAGTGTGGAAGGGATGAATCTGTGTCACAAGTAAGGATCTGCTTACCAATATCATAGTGGCATTCAGCTCTCATAGAAGGGGAACAACCAGTCACCAGGAACCTGTCACCAGGTTCACAGTCTTCATGTCCAGCATCCAATCAGAGAATTCTGGGGGGAGAATTAAAATTTTCTCCTCCCTCAAATACAACTACATACTTATTAGATCATTCTGAACACTCAAGAAATCAATCAAAGGTGTGATCATATAAATGCTGCAAGGCTACAAGTAGAAAAGTGACCACCATTTGGAAGGCAGGAGGATGGAGACTCGAATCTGGTGTGGTATAGCTTAGGATATGGTGGAGGGGAGGGAGTCTTCAGAACGAAGCCACAAAGTATTATAAACAGCTGGGTGCAAAAGCAGAACATTTGAAAGTCTGGATAAAGAAGATGTGGTTCATAGATACAATGGAATATTACTCAGCCACCAAAAAACTGACATCTTGTCATTTATAAGGATGAAGATGGAACCAGAGGGTATAATTATAAGGGAATTAGTCAATCCCAGAAAGTCAAATGACATATGATTTCTATCATAAGTGTAATATGAGAAACAAGACCGATGAACATAGGGGAAAGGGAGAAAAAATAAAACAAGAAGCATATAGGGAGGGAGGCAAACCATAAGAGACTGAACACTAGGGAACAAATTGAGGGTTGTTGGAGAGGAGGTAGCTGTGACATGAGGAAACTGGGTGATAGGCATTACAGAGGGCATTTGATGGAATGAGCTTTAGGTATTATATGGAACTGATGCATCACTAATTTGTACCCCTTAAACTTTAAAAAAAATAATGTTTTCAGGAGAATTCCATAGCTCTTCCCCACCAGAACACAGGAAGGTCCCATACATTATTTGTTGAAAGAGCGAGCTGCCAGATGGAGCTGTCTCATCCTTGTGCCCAGCCACGGGCTCTAGAGCTCAGGGGAGATATGAATAAGAGTAGGGAGGTACCCTCGGAAAATGGGAGTAAGTGGGCTTCCCTGTGTGGACCATGAAGAGAAGAAGAGAAGAAGAGCAGCGCCTGGAACTTAAAACCAACCAAAGGGGCACACAGGAAAAAGCTGGCAACAGAAGCTGAAAGAGAAATCTGCAAAGAAGTGGACTAGAATTATATTACCAGACAAGAGAAGAGTGAGGTCTCTCCAGAGACCAGTTACCTTTTGCCCCTAGACTGGTGGAGTGAGGATAATTCCAACTGGATTGCCCTTGGGTTTCTGTCACTCTCAAACAAACCCATTCCTGTTATATTTGTATACTTTATGACTCCTTATTATTTTTGTAATGTAGTTGACACACAATAATTTGTTAATGTCAGGTGAACATTATAATGATTGGACAATTTTTCCTTATATTACAATGACCAGAAGTGCAGCTACCATCTGTCATCAGACACACCATTACAATACAATTGATCATATTCCCTATGCTGTGACTTTCATCCCCATGACTTACTCAACCCACAATGAGAAGACTGTGTCTCCTTCACCCCTTCACCTATTTCTTCCATGCCCCTCTCACCTCCCTTCTGAGAACCATCTCTTTCCTATCTATATTAACATTCTGATTCTGCTTTTTGTTTGTTTGCTTATTCATTTGTTTTGCTTTTCAGAATCTAGACAGGAGTGAAATCCTATAGTGATTGTCCTTCCTGTCTTACCTATTTCACTTTAGTGTATGCTCACTGGGACCATCCATGATCCAAAGGACATAAATCCCATCCTTTTCTAAGGCTGTGTAATTTTCCATTTCCTCTAGGTTGCTTAACTTATTGGCATATAATTGTTGATCATAATTTCTGATGGTTGTTCCTATTTCCTTGGTGTTAGCCTTGATCTCTCCCCCTTCATTCATAATTTTATTAATTTGGGAACATTCTTTATTCTTTTGGAATAGTTTGGCCAGTAGTTTATCAATCTTCTTGATTCTTTCAAAGAACCAGCTTCTAGTATCGTTGATGTATTCTATTGTATCTCTAGTTCCTAACTCATTGATCTCTGCTTTAATCTTGATTCTTTCCCTGCCTATGGGTGGGTTTGTCTTGATTAGTTGTTGATTTTCTAGTTCTTTAAAATGTAAAGGGAGTTTGTGTATTCTGGCTTTTTCAATTATTTTTGAGAGAGAATTGGATGGCTACATATTTCCCTCTTAGGACTTATGACTAAGGACTGCCTTTGCAGTATCCTATATGTTTTAGACTGATGTGTCTTCATTCTCATTGGTTTCCACGAATTTTATAAGTTCTTCTTTGATTTACTGGTTGATCCAGACATTCTTGAGTTTAGAAACACTTAGTTAGAAACAGTTAGAAACACTTAGTTTCCAAGTGTTTGAATTCCTTCCAAACATTTTCTTGTGGGTGAGCTCCAGTTTCAAAACATTGTGGTATTAGAATATGCAGGGAATAATCTCAATCTTTAGGTATCAGTTGAGCCCTGTCTTGTGCCCTGGTATGTGTTCTGTTCTGGAGAAGGTCCCAGGTGTGCTCAAGAAGTGTATTCTCTTGTTTGAGGGTGGATTGTTCTGTATATATCTAGAAGGTAAATTTGGTCTAATGTGTCACTTAATGCTCCTGTTTGTCTGTTGGTTTTCTGCTTAGATGATCTGTCTATTGCTGAGAGTGGTGCATTAAGATTCCCTACAATTAACATATCAATATCAATATGACTCTTCACCTGCTAAGAGTTGCCTTATTATGTAGTTGGTAGCTCCCATGCTGGGGGCATAGACATTTACAATTTTTAGGTCCTCTTGGAGGATAGATCTTTTAAGAATGATACAGTATCCTTCCATATTTCTGATTACAGCCTTTGTCTTAAGCTCTAATTTATCTGATATGAGAATCACAACCCCAGCTTTCTTTTGAGGCCCCTCGGCATGGAAGATAGTTCTCCTTCCCTTCACTTGCAATCTGAATGTATCCTTAGGTTCCAAAAATGTCCCTTGTATACTGGGACACTATGGTCCTGGTGGACCCTATGGACAGGTCCTATTGTTTTATCCAGTCTGTACCCTGTGCAGTTTTATGGGAGCCTTTAGGCCATTCACGTTGAGAGTAATTATTAAAGGATAAGTTTTTATTGACATCCTGTTTACTGTGAGGTCCTTGTTTCTATAGATTGTCTCCATAAATTCCTGTTCTATGTCACTCTTCGTTATTTAATCTTAAAAAAAATACCTTTAATATTTCTTATAGTGACAGCTTGGTTGTCATATAATCTTTTAATCCTTACCTGCCTTGAAAGCTCTTTATCTCTCCATTCATTCTGAATGTCAGCCTTGCTGGGTAAAGTATTCTTGGCGGCATTTTCTTCTCATTGAGTGCCCTGAGTATGTATGCCAGGCCTTTCTGGCTTGCCAGGTTTCTGTGGACAAGTCTGACATTATTCTGATGGTCCTTCCTCTGTAAGTAAGGAATCTCTACAACCTAGCTGCCCTTAAGACCTCCTGTCTATAATTATGACTAATGAATTTCAGAATTAAGTGTCTGGAGGACTTTCTAGACTGGTTGATTTTGGGGGTGTCCTTTCTGCCTCTAGGGCAGGAACACTTGTTCCATTATCCAGATTGGGGAAATTTAGTGTGAGGCATCTTCTTGTCCTTCAAGCTGGTAGAAGAGAGGACCTAGCCATTCAACTCTTGCCCCATCTCCTGTGTGGAACTCTGTAAAGACAGTGCTCAGCAGCCAGGCAGAAGGATATAGAGCCTTGTCTGTCTGCCTTTGCTGGTCCTCGGACTCAGGGAACTATCTTCCAGACACACCACTCCCCCATATATACACTCCTCCACCAAGGAGTGAAATGGGAACATCACATTCTGCTTCCAATCCACTGGCAGAGGTAAGATGCACCTCACGATCCTCTTTTCACCCTGCCCACTATGTCATTGGTGTGAACATCAAGGGATCACCACGGTTTCCACTGTCCTGTGTCCTCCTCCAGCCCAGTGGCAGGAACCTCCAAATATCCCTCTTTGCCAGAAAATGAAGAGGAGGGGACAGGGCTGCCTTGGGATATCTCAGAGGGGTGGCTTGGCCTGGCCTAGGTTCCTTTGTATTAACTTATGGAAACTCCTGCCAAAAGCCCTGAAGCATTGGGGGCAAGGTTTGGGCCAATGTCTGCTGCATTTGAAAATGCCATTCCCCTGGGGTTTCTGGAAGCCAGAGCCCCTGGAAGTAGGCAAGCAACAAGAGAATATCATTCCTTATCAGATGTCTCCAGCCAAGTAACTCTGGTACTGGACTACAATAGAATGTGGGCATCTGGTTCTGGGGTTCCAAATTTGGCTGGGATCTGTGGTCAAGGAAGTGACTTCACTGTCTGAGATCACCTACCCAAGTCCACGTTGGATTATCACCTACACAAACAGTGCTCAGGGCTGCCATCTGCTCATTTCCTTTCTGCATGCAAGTCCATATCTGTACACAGGGACACCCATACACCTTTTAACACAGGCCCCCAAAGAAGGGCTGATTGCAGCCAGGGCTCCACCTGGCTTCAGACACAACTCTCCCCTCTTACCTCTTTGTGATCCTGGATAAGTCATTATCCCTGTCACGGGTGGTCTGCATCTTGTCTGTACAATACAGATGATTCTAGCATGGACTTCCTGCTGATGCCCACAGGCACATGTGGAGTAATATCTATGATATTGGATGGGTGGGGTCACTTGTAGGAAATACCTCCAAGCACATTTTCCTCCTCCTTTCACTTTCTCTGAGTCTGCTACTGGGCAAATACCACCCTATATTCCCTAATGGTGTGTGTGTGTGTGTGTGTGTGTGTGTGTGTGTGTGTGTGTGTATGAGTTGCATGCAGAATGGCTCCTGTGGGCACACATCTGTTCATCAGTGCTCACATTCTGGAGTCCCAGAAGGTGAAAGTCCCATCTATAGATTGGTGGGCCATAGTTTCCCAAGACCTTTGGTTTTACAATTTTAAAAGGGAACCCTAAAGAAGGGATTGAAGACTTGGCCCTTGATGGTCAGAATCCACCCTTACTATTATAGACTGCATATCCTGTGCTGAGACCTATTACCTCCTTTCCAATGGGTGTCATGTGGATGGGGTCCATTCAGTGGGTTGACATGACCTGGGCTCCTCCTCATACAAGATCTTGCTGAAATGCCTCCTGTCTAAGATATCAATGTTCACCCTCACCCTGAAACCATCTCCCTGTCTATAGCCTCTGTTCTCAACACAACCTTTTCCAGAGCCCTCCAGTGAATGGCTAGGTGCATCCAGGGACCCAACTTTGAGGACACTCACAGAGAATTAAGTTCATACCTGGTTCAGCCTTCCTACCAGTCTGTGATTCTGGGCAAGGCACTAACCCTGCAGGGTCTTCACCTTCTCCTCTCAATGGTTCCCTGAAATCATATATCTTATTTACACATTATTGTGTAAACTTGTGCCCTGGAGTGTGGTATGGACTTAGTGATTCCTTCCATTTCACAGAACATAGCAAAATGACCTAAAAGCCCCCTCTGAGATTTAGTTATAAAAGCTCATTGCACATCCCCATGCTGTCTGTGACCTAACACTAGAGTCAAGCCCCTATGTTGAAACATGGACCAGACATGTGCACGTGACCTAGCCATGAAGGCCAACAATAGACAGAGGAACTCGGACCTTTTGAGATGCACTGAATCCTGCCAAAACCCCTAAGTGTGCTCAAGTTCTAAGTGAAGCAGGTCCTTCCTTGGTGTTGTCAATAGCCCCAAAGTACTGAGGGGGCTCTGTCAGGGGCTCCTAGCTGAGCACTGCTGGATTGCTGTACTTAAAGTCTCCTCTGAGACTGTGAGACATTGTTTGTTGGTTAAGCCACTGAGGGTGGGGTAATGTGGTCACACAGCACTAGGAGCACTGTACTGATACCATCCACCTGCCCCAGGCTGTGGCCCTTCTCCTCTTCTTTTCTGCTCCCCACTTCAGCTTCCTCTGATCACCCTGGGCTCCTTTCTGACCCCCACTCCAGGAACATCATATTCTGCTTCCAATCCTCTGCACCGTGATTCCATATGCCAGGCTAAATATACTAGGATTTATGCAGAACTGTCTGCTTTTCCTGCCACAGGAATTCTCAATGTCATCACAGCCGGGCCTTGTCAGACCCAACACCTGGTGGAGTTCAGGACCCAGTTGTAGTCCCTTGCTCTTTTCTTATGCAGAAAATGTTCTTTTCATTCACCATGTCGGTTCACATTTGTCCATCTGCCCCTCTAGACCCTGAGCTCCTAGGGGGAGAAACTGGTTGCCTGATAAGCACTGGAACCACCTGAGTGGTCAGGGCCCAGTGGCTGCATGAAGAGGTGAAAATATCCAGTCCACCACTGACCAGCTCTATTGTCCAAGCCCAATTAACTTTGGTCATGTGTAAATCCTGTTGTTTTCTTTTGTTTCCTACATCAACTCTGTGTTCCATGTGGGGCTCAAACTCATGAGACTGAGGTCAACTACCATATGCCCTACTGACTGAGGAAACCAGGTGCTTCTCTTGTCATTTTTTGCTAGGTCATAACTATTGAAGTTTCTTTATTTATACATGTTGAAGGTATATTCTGTTATGCTGAATTACCAAATAATACCCCAAATTATGGTAGCATGTTACCATAGTTTTCTTCAGGTGAATCTTCAGGTTGGAGACTAAGCTACTTCATGTGGACTTTTAGGAATCCAGAGTCCCTCCACCATGGGCCTTCTCACACCCTGGGTTGTCATGCATGTCTGACGTTATAAGCACATGGGGAACATCCCTGACTTAAAGGTGTTCAAGTGGTAAAGTGGAGCAGAATCCCAGGTGTCAGAATGATCTCAAGATCCCAGGGGTCACAAGAAAAACAGTGAGGGCCTGAATGCTTCAGTCCTCAGATATCAGTTGGGGAAATCTGACTGAACACCACGAGGCTAGGTGCTGGCTTTCTTCTCTATGTATCCCTAGGATTCGAATCCTAGCACAGCTGGGTGATAGTATTCATGGGAGGAGTCCAGCAAAACAGAAGCATGGGAAAACCTCCAACACCCAGGAGGTACAGCGTGACTCCGTGCCACAGAAATCTACAGCATTTGGATTTGGAACTCAGTCGCACACCTTAGGAAAAAATGCTTTGTCACTGGTGGTGTGAACACAGAGCTCTGACAGAAACCGATGAGATTAGACTGATGGATCACTTTTCTGTGAGTGCTCTGAAGAGTTGGGGTGCAAATTTTCAGCTCCTGGGTAGAGGTAGGGTGCAGGCATACTGAACCAACCTATTCATACTGTAAGCCTTCAGGGATTAAAACAGAACCACATCCTGGAATCTAGGGTTGATTACATGGAGGCCTGACTTTGCTTAGGAGAGGTGTGTTTGCACTAGCTGAAGTACCTTTGAGAATCAGTGCAACAGACCCTTCCCTCAGGAGACCATCACAAACAACTCACTCCTGTCAAGTTTACTCACTCCTGTCAAGCATAGAGGGCTGCAAGCTTCAACTTTTAGGGAAAACACGAAATAACATTCTTTGTATTTTTATTTTTTAGACTTGTATTTATTTTATTCAGTTTTTTTCTTATTTTCACCTCTTTTTGAATAATTTTCATTCTTTTATATATATGTATATAAATACATACATACACACATATATGTATATATATATTTATATATATAAATATATATATGAATATTCACCCTTCCTTTCTTTCATGGAAGTATTAAGATAATTAGAAATACCAAATAACTAAACTGGACGCTTCCTTTACAACTTTTAAATGCTGACACCAAACTAGTTTCTTATATTGCATAAATGATGAGATTTCATTCTGCAAGTCAAATATTTCAACAAAAATTTTCTTAATAGCCGTTATACCTCAGCATGAAACAACATTTTTTGATTAGCTTTTGAATTATGTCGTCACAATTTGTACTATATCACTAAATACAGTATTTAGTGCATCTTAAAAAAATAAAAAAACATTTCAGTGAAGTAAGGAATGTGGAGATTAACAATATTCTGGCACCACTGCCTAAATCCAGATGGTGACTCCAGAATGCTGACTTGCCTTCGCAGCTGTACCACTAGAGGATACTCTTACATAGAACTTGAACTCCAAACTGATTATTTTTATATGTTTCATATCCAGGTATGGGGTTGTTTTTTTTTTTTGTTTGTTTGTTTTGTTTTTGGCACTGAAGCTAAAAACCATTCATGTGCAAATCGCACAGATCCTGAAGGATTGCTGTGCTGGGAATATCTCTGGATTTGTTAAACTGCTGTTAAATACATTTTGCTAACTTTATTTTATGACTTGGTCTTCCCTATCATTGGTTTGTTTCTGCAGTTGATGCCTGGTGTCACTTAAGTGTGGTACTTGCATGAGCTTTTTTCCCACAATTTCCCAAGCTAATGCCTCTGAAATGGTGTCATGCTAAGAATTCAGTGGATACATATACATAGTCTTCTAGTATTAGCTCATAATGCCACTGAAATCCGCTCCCAAATCATGAATGTTCACATAGAAAATATTAAATGTTTACTTCCATCAACTTTTTAATTCAATACCTTTCCTTTATTTTAAAAAGATTTATCTTTTTCTGACAACAGTGTCCAGTGAAGCTTACTTGAATCATCATAATTAAGTTAGGGTTAAATATAAATAATAGAGATTTGTATTTCCTGACTTAACTAATAACACTGAGCTATAAATTATAGACAAGACTTTATTAGAAATGAAAATGACAGGGGCACCTGGGTGGCTCAGTGTGTTAAAGCATCTGCCTTCAGCACAGGTCATGATCCCAAGGTCCTGAGATTGAGCCCTGTATCTTCCTCTCTGCTCAGCATTGAGCCTGCTTCCCTTCCTCTCTCACTGCCTGTGTCTCTGCCTACTTGTGATCTCTGTCTGTCAAATAAATAAATAAATAAATAAAATCTTCATTAAAAATGATAATGACCTTACAAATAACTTGCAAATATAAAAAAAATCTTTGAATAGGCTTACATGTTCTTACAAATACAGTTACAGTTGTCAAACAAAGTAATCTCATAGTATAATATGGTCTTACTGAGTGTGATGAGTACAAAGATCCTGCTATAGTACTCACTGTGCCAGTTCAGAAACACTAAAACTGTTCCAAAACACAAGTGCATTAATCCTGAACTTGGGTGTCATGTCAATGTCAAATCACTATAAAAGCTTCTGAGTACTTTTTTCCCTGCATTTATATTGTCACAGCCTGTAAGAAATGGTTCATGGACTGGTAGCATTTTGAGTATCACTGCTATGCATGCACTTATGGCTCCTGAAGTGGTGAGCTTAAATCCTAGACAACCTCTGTGAGGTGCAGTGTGTTTGTGTATCAAGGAAGCGAGAGTTAATATGAAGGAGAGAAACCCTAGAAGGTGGAGAGCCTAGAAATATTAACAGAGGAATCTGATCTCATAGCCACAGGTACTTGGGAGATAGCACAGCTTCTTGAGCAAGGGAAAAGCATGAGGGTAGGCACATTTTAGCAGCCAGAGCTCTCTCTGCAGGAGGTTGGAACATCATAGTGATCTTGTGCAACCTACTCATTTTAAAGATAAGAAAACCATTATGTAAATAATTCACCAATACAACCAAAGGTAGCACCCCAAAACTAACACCCCAAAATATAAAGGTATTTACAAAGAAGCTTTTGAACAAAAACTGAATAAAATATGCACAGGAAATAGCTTGTATGCCTTGCCATATTTAAAGTTATGTGACACTCTTGTTCAACATAGTATTACATGTCCTAGCAACAGCAATCAGAAAACAAAGAGAAACAAAAGGTATTCAAATTGGCAATGAAGAAGTAAAACTTTCTCTCTTCGCAGATGATATGATACTTCATATGGAAAACACAAAAGACTCCACCCCCAAACTACTAGAACTCAAACAGCAATTCAGTAATATGGCACGATACAAAGTCAATGTACAGAAATCAGGTGCTTTCTTATTCACTAACAATGAAAATACAAAAAGGGAAATTAGAGAATCGATTCCATCTACTATAGCACCAAGAACCATAAGATACCTGGGAATAAACCTAACCAAAGATGTAAAGGATCTGTACACAAGGAACTACAGAATACTCATGAAAGACATTGAAGAAGACACAAAAATATGGAAGACATTCCATGCTCATGGGTCGGAAGAGTAAACATTGTTAAAATGTCTATACTGCCTAGAGCAATCTATATTTTCAATGCCATTCTGATCAAAATCCCACTGGCATTTTTCAAGGAGCTGGAGAAAACAATCTTAAAATTTATATAGAATCGGAAAAGACCATGAATTGTTAAGGAAATGTTGAAAAAAACAAAACTGGGGGC
This sequence comes from Enhydra lutris kenyoni, assembly GCF_002288905.1. Lineage (NCBI taxonomy): Eukaryota > Metazoa > Chordata > Mammalia > Carnivora > Mustelidae > Enhydra > Enhydra lutris. The sequence goes on from NW_019154268.1 coordinate 70,298, forward strand.
ATAAGGTTGCCTGATTTCAGGTTTTACTACAAAGCTGTAATCACCAAGACAGCATGGTACTGGAAAAACAAGAGAGACATAGACCAGTGGAACAGAAAAGAAAGTCCAGATAGGGACCCACAAATCTGTGGGCAAATAATCTTTGAAAAAACAGGAAAAAATATACACTGGAAAAAAAAAAAAAACATTCTCTTCAATAAATTGGTGCTGGGAAAATTGGAAAGCGATGTGTAGAGGAATGAAACTCAACCATTTTCTTACACCATACACAAAGATAAACTCGAAATGGATAAAAGACCTCATGTGAGGCAGGAATCCATCAGAATCCTAGAGCAGAACATAGGCAGTAACCTCTTCTACATTAGCTACAGAAACTTCTTCAAGATGTGTCTTCAAGGGCAAAGTGAACAAAAGAACAAATGAATTTTTCAGACTTTGAAAACGGGCTCAGGCTGAGGGTCATGTTTGTGCCCAGGGTGGCCCTCATGAGGGGATATGTCCTCCTGGGCCATAGAGGTGGCTCCCAATCTGAGGTTTGGAAAACCACTCCAACAGCAAGGTTTCTTGCCATGGGGAAGGAGGGGTACTTTTTTCGGTATCATGTTCCCCCATAGGCAGGGATGTGAGTTCAGGTCTGGGGACAGAGGCCTGAATCCACAGTTTGTTAGAGATGACGGCCTTGGGCCATGGCAGGTCCCATCTGCTGGATATGCGGCCTGCTCTCTGGGTGGCTGCCAGCAGGTCAGAGCTCATGCTGTGTCAGACAGAGCATTAGTGCACAGGGCAGCCTAGGATATTTGGGTGCCCTTGAGGGCCTTGCAGGTGGATCTTCATGTGGGGTTTCTGGGCAGACCCACAGTGCACTTCGTCTTTCTGGTGGGCAGGCAGAAGTATACATTGTGACTACAGAATTCCCAACCTGGAGGTCTTGCGGGCCAGGAGCATGAGGATGGAAGTCTGAAAACCCAGGCTCCGGTTAAGTTCAGTGCTGAGCATGGACCAAAATCTGGTATTCGAGAACAGGCCTCTAGGAATAGATGCTGGAAAACCAAAACTAGGGTTCAGGTTCTGTCCTAGGGGCATGTCACGTTTAATCTTCTGACTCTCAGGCCAGTTTCCTGGGTGTCTGTCTGGAGATAGGTGCTCAGCGTGTGTCTGGATTTTTGTCTCAAGTGGCCTATGAAATTGGGGCGGGCTCAAGGTCCTTGCAGTTTGCTCCTAATTTGGAGATTTGGTGCAACTGTGATGGGCAGAGATTCCTTCAGGATGGCAGGTACAGCCCTGCGATGTGGCTCCAGAAGATCCATCCTGGAGGTATTGTGGGCAAGGGCTTTGAGGACGGAAGTGTGCAAACACAAACTCGGGTTAGGTTTAGGGCCAAGGTGATGGCAGACCCAATCTACATCCCCTGAGAGTGCTCGTCGTGATATTAAATTCGAGTGAGTGGGAGCCCGTAGCTCAGTCGGTTTTCTCTGGATTTTGTGTCTAGGATGGCCTAATGGAGCCATGGAAGATTCTCCCTCTCTGGGGATTCTGCCCGGCTCCGAATAGATTGGTGTTATTCTGGGGGAAAGGAAGAGTCCTGTTTTCAGTCTCAGGGGTCCCCACAAAACAGGCATTCTAGAGACTGGCTCTGAGTCCTGGTCCCTGGGAAACCCCACCCAGGTTTAGGATTTGGGCCAAGGGACATGGCACCATGGCCTGGTATGCTGGCTTCTGGGCCAGCATCCAAAGGGGCTTGTTTTGAAAATGGGCTCAGGTTGAGGGTAATGTTTGTGCCCAGGGTGGTCCTCAGGATGTGGCATGTACACCTGGACCATACAGGTGGCTCCCAATCTGAGGTTTGGAAACCCACTCCAACAGCAAGGTATCCTGCCATGGGGAAGGAGGGTTGCTCTTTTCGGTATCAATTTCCCCCACAGGCAGGGATTTGAGTTCAGGTCTGGGGACAGAGGCCTGAATCCACAGTTAGTTAGAGATGACGGCCTTGGGCTATGGCAGGTCCCATCTGCTGGATATGCGGCCAGCTCTCTGGGTGGCTGGCAGGAGGTCAGAGCTCAGTCTGTGTCAGACAGAGCATTAGTGCACAGGGCAGCCTAGGATATTTGGGTGCCCTCGAGGGCCTTGAAGGTGGATCTTCACTTGGGGTTTCTGGGCAGACCCACAGGGCACTTCTTTTTTCTTGTAGGCACACAGAAGTCTGCGTTGTGGCTCCAGAATTCCCAACCTGGGAGGCTTGCGGGCCAGGAGCGTGAGGATGGAAGTCTGAAAACCCAGGCTCCAGTTAAGTTCGGTGCTGATCGCATGGCAATTCCAATATGCATGGGCTGATTGGAAATCGTCAGCACCTGAGTAAGGGCAAGTGTTAGACTCTCACTCTCGCTGGAATTTGTGTTCATGATGGCCGCCTAATGGAGGGGTGACCTCATGAGACCATGGAGGTCTTCCCACACTGGGAGCTGCTCCAAACAGCAAGGTTTCCTTCTGCGGGACAGGCAGAGTCCGGTTTGATAGCTCCAGCTTCTCCCATATGGAACGTTTGGATAGCAGAGCTCTATTGCAGACTAGGAACATGGCAGGTTCGATCTCGTGGCTCTGGGGCATAGTACCACGGTGGCTGAGTTGACATGGATTCGCATGCTGATGGGTCACAGTGCTGGTTTGTGTCCAGGGAGACCTTGGAATGTGGTGGTGGCTCAGGAGCCTTGCAGGATTCTCCTACCCTGAGGGTTGGACACAGCTCCCAAGAGCAAGGTTTCCTTCTGGGGACAGGAGGTGCTCCTTTTTTGCTCAGAGACGACATGTTGGACAAAAAGTTGGTATTCGAGAACAGGCCTCTGGGAACAGATGCTGGAAAACCAAAACTAGGTTCAGCATAGGTCCTAAGGGCATGTCAGGTTCAATCTTCTGACTCTCAGGCCAATTACCTGGGTGTCTGTCTGGAAGCAGGTGATCACCATGTGTCTGGATTTTTGTCTCGAGTGGCCTATGAAATTGGGGCGGACTCATGGTCCTTGTCGTTTTCTCCCAATTTGGAGATTTGGGGCAACTGTGATGAGCAGAGATTCCTTCAGGATGGCAGGCACAGTCCTGTGGTGTGGATCCAGAAGATCCATCCTGGAGGGAGTGTGGGCCAGGACCCTGATGACAGATGTGTGCAAAAACAAATGCAGGTTAGGTTTAGGGCCAAGGTGATGGCAGGTCCCATCTGCAGCCCCTGAGTGAGCTCGTCGTGATATGAAATTAGGGTGAGTGGGAGCCTGTAGCTCAGTCTTTTCTCTCTTGATTTTGTGTCTAGGAAGACCGCAGAATGTAGGGGTGGCCTCATGGCCCATGGAAGATTCTCCCTCTCTGGGGATTCTGCCCGGGTCCCAATAGTTTGGTGTCATTCTGGGGGAAGGGAAGAGTCCTGTTTTCAGTCTCAGGGGTCCCCACAAAACAGGCATTATAGAGACTGGCTCTGAGTCCTGGTGCCTGGGAAACCCCACCCAGGTTTAGGATTTGGGCCTAAGGACATGGCACCATGGCCCAGTATTCTGGTTTCTGATCCAGCTTCTGAGGGGGCTTGTTTTGATACCAGAATCAGGATGAGGGTCATGTTTGTGTCCAGGGTGGCCGTCATGAGAGGGCATGTCCTCCTTGGCCATACAGGTGGCTCCCATTCTGAGGTTTGGACACCCACCCCAACAGAAAGGTTTCCTGCCATGGGGATGGAGGGGTACTCTTTTCCATATCAAGTTCCCCCACAAGAAGGGATTTGAGTTCAGGTCTGGGGACAGAGGCATGAATCCACAGTTTGTTAGAGATGACAGCTTTGGGCCATGGCAGGTCCCATCTGCTGGATATGCAGCCATCTCTCTGGGTTGCTGACAGGAGGTCAGAGCTCAGGCTGTGTCAGACAGAACATTAGTGCACAGGGCAGCCCATGATATTTGGGTGCTCTCGAGTGACTTATAGTCGGATCTACAGGTTTCTGGGCTGACCCACATGGCTCTTCTACTTTCTGGTGGGCAGGTAGAAGTCTGCATTGTGGCTCCAGAATTCCCAACCTGGAGGGCTTGTGGGCCAGGACCATGAAGATGGAAGTCTGCAAACACAAGCTCCAGTTAAGTTCAGTGCTGATCGCATGGCAATTCCGATATGCATGGGCTGATTCGAAATCTCCTGCACCTGAGTAAGGGTGAGTGTTAGACTTTCGCTCACGCTGGAATTTGTGTTCATGATAGTCGCCTAATGGAGGGGTGGCCTCATGAGGCCATGGAGGTTTTCCCATACTGGGGCTTTGGAGCTCCTACGAACAGCAAGGTTTCCTTCGGCAGGACAGGCGGAGTCTGGTTTGATGGTTCCAGCATTCCCCATAGGGTGAGTTTTTATTTCAGAACTCTATTGCAGCCTAGGAACATGGCAGGTTCAATCTGGTGGCTCTGGTCAAATTTCCCAGGTGGCTGAGTTGGCATGGAGTCTCATGCTGATGGGTCACAATGCTGGTTTCTGTCCAGGGAGACCTTGGCATGTGGCGGTGGCTCAGGGGCCATGCAGGATTCTCCTAACCTGAGGGTTGGACACAGTTCCCAAGGGCAATGTTTCCTTCTGGGAACAGGAGGTGCTCCTTTTTTGGCTCAGAGACGACATGTTGGATCAAAAGTTGGTATTCAAGAACAGGCCTTGGAGAACAAACTTGAAAACCAAAACTAGGGTTCAGGTTAGGTCCTAGGGTCATGTCAGATTCAATCTTTTTTTTTTTTTCTTTTCTGTGTAACAGTAGTCATTGTTTTTGCACCACACCCAGTAATCCATGCAATCCTTGCCCTCTCTAATACTCACCACCTGGTTCCCCATACCTCCCAACTCCCGCCCCTTCAAAGCCCTCAGATTGTTTTTCAGAGTCCATAGTCTCTCCTGGTTCACCTCCCCTTCCAATTTCCCTCAACTCCCTTCTCCTCTCCATATCCCCTTGTCCTCCATGCTATTTGTTATGTTCCACAAATAAGCGAAACCATATGATAATTGACTCTCTCTGCTTGACTTATTTCACTCAGCATAATCTCTTCCAGTCCCGTCCATGTTGCTACAAATGTTGGGTATTCATCCTTTCTGATGGAGGCATAATACTCCATAGTGCATATAGACCATATCTTCCTTATCCCTTCGTCCATTGAAGGGCATCTTTGTTCTTTCCACAGTTTGGCGACCTTGGCCATTGCTGCTATAATCATTGGGGTACAGATGGCCCTTCTTTTCACTACATCTGTATGTTTCGTGTGAGTATCCAGTAGTGCAATGCAAGGTCATAGGGAAGCTCTATTTTTAATTTCTTGAGTAATCTCCACACTGTTCTCCAAAGTGGCTGCACCAACTTGCATTCCCACCAACAGTGTAAGATGGTTCCCCTTTCTCCACATCCTCTCCAACACATGTTGTTTCCTGTCTTGCTAATTTTGGCCATTCTAACTGGTGTATGGTGGTATCTCAATGTGGTTTTAATTTGAATCTCCCTGATGGTTAGTGATGATGAACATTTTTTCTTGTGTCTGATAGTCATTTTTATGTCTTCATTGGAGAAATGTCTGTTCAGATCTTCTGCCCATTTTTTATATGATTGTCTGTTTTGTGTGTGTTGAGATTCAGGAGTTCTTTATAGATCCTGGATATCAATCTTTTGTCTGTACTGTCATTTGCAAGTATCTTCTCCCATTCCGTGGGTTGCCTCTTTGTTTTGGTTACTGTTTCCTTTGCTATGCAGAAGCTTTTGATTTGATGAAGTCCCAAAAGTTCACCTTCGCTTTTCTTTCCTTTGCCTTTGGAGACAAATCTTTAAAGAAGTTGCTGTGGCTGATATCAAAGAGGTTACTGCCTATGTTCTCCTCTAGGATTCTGATGGATTCCTGTCTCATGTTGTGGTCTTTTATCCATTTTGAGTTTATCTTTGTGTATGGTGTAAGAGAATGGTCGCGTTTCATTCTTCTACATATAGCTGTCCAGTTTTCCCAGCATCATTTATTGTCTTTTTTCCACTGTATATTTTTTTCTTGTTTTGTCGAAAATTGTTTGCCCATGGAGTTGAGGGTCCATATCTGGGCTCTCTACTCTGTTCCAATGGTCTATGTGTTTGTTTTTATGCCAGTACCATGCTGTCTTGGTGATCACAGCTTTGTAGTAAAACTTGAAATCAGGTAAGGTGATGCCCCCAGTTTTATTTTTGTTTTTCAACATTTCCTTAGCGATTAGCGGTCTCTTCTGATTCCATACAAATTATAGGATTATGTGCTCCTGCTCTTTGAAATCTTCTGGTGGAATTTTGATCAGAATGGCATTAAAATTATAGATTGCTCTAGGCAGTATAGACATTTTAACAATGTTTATTCTTCTGATCCAAGAGCATGGAATGGTCTTCCATCTTTTTGTGTCTTCTTCAATTTCTTTCATGAGTGTTCTGAAATTCCTTGAGTACAGTTCCTTTACCACTTTGGTTAGGTTTATTCCTAGGTATCTTATGGTTCTTGGTGCTATAGTAAATGGAATCAATTCTCTAATTTCCCTTTCTGTATTTTCATTGTTAGTGTATAAGAAAGCCACTGATTTCTGTACATTGACTTTGTATCCTGCCACGTTGCTGAATTGCTGTATGAGTTCTAGTAGTTTTGGGGTGGAGTCTTTTGGGTTTTCCATATAAAGAATCATGTCATCTGCGAAGAGAGAGAATTTGACTTCTTCATTGCCAATTTGGATACCTTTTATTTCTCTTTGTTGTCTGATTGCTGTTGCCAGGATTTCTAATACTATGTTGAACAAGAGTGGTGAGAGTGGGCATTTTGTCGTGTTCCTGATCTCAACGGGAAGGCTGCAAGCTTTTCCCCATTAAGGATGATATTTGCTGTGGGTCTTTCATAGATAGATTTTATGAAGTTCAGGAATGTTCCCTCTATCCCTATACTTTGAAGCGTTTTAATCAGGAACGGATGTTGGATTTTGTCAAATGCTTTTTCTGCATCAATAGAGAGGACCATGTGGTTCTTCTCTCTTCTCATATTAATTTGTTCTATCACATTGATTGATTTGCGAATGTTGAACCATCCTTGTAGCCCAGGAATGAATCCCACCTGGTCATGGTGGATAATCTTTTTAATGTGCTGTTGGATCCTGTTTGCTAGGATCTGGTTGAGAATCTTAGCATCCATATTCATCAGTGATATTGGTCTGAAATTCTCCTTTTTGGTAGGGTCTTTGCCTAGTTTGAAGAATAGGGTAATCCTGGTTTCATAGAAAGAGTCTGGAAATTTTCCTTCTGCTACAATTTTTTTGTAACAGCTTCAGAAGAATAGGTGTCATTTCTTCTTTGAAAGTTTGGTAGAATTCCCCAGGGTATCCATCAGGTCCTGGGCTCTTGTTTTTTGGGAGGTTTCTGATCACTGCTTCAATCTCGTTACTAGATATCGGTCTATTAAGGTTGTCAGTTTCTTCCTGGTTCAATTTTGGGAGCTTACAGTTTTCAAAGAATGCATCCATTTCACCTATGTTGCTTAGCTTATTGGCATAGAACTGTTGATAATAACTTCTGATGATTGTTTCTACTTCCTAGGTGTTAGTTGTGATCCTTCCCTTTCATTCATAATTTTATTAATTTGACCTTTCTCTCTTCTTTTGGATTAGTGTGGTCAATGGTTTATCGATCTTATTGATTCTTTCCAAAAAACCAGCTTCTAGGTTCATTGATATGTTCTACTGTATCTCTGGTTTTTACCTCATTAATCTCTGTTCTAATCTTGATTATTTCCCTTCTTATGTGTGGAATTGGTTTGATTTGTTGATTCTCCAGTTCTTTAAGGTGTAGAGACAGCTAGTGTATTCTTGGTTTTTCAACATTTTTGAGGGAGGCTTGGATGGCTATATATCTCCCCCTTAGGACCGCCTTTGCTGTATCCCATAGGTTTTGGACTGAAATGTCTTCATTCTCATTGGTTTCCATGAATTGTTTCAGTTCTTCTTTGATCTCCTGGTTGATCCAAGCATTCTTAAGCAAGGTGGTCTTTAGCTTCCAGGTGTTTGAGTTCATTCTGAACTTCTCCTTGTGATTCAGCTCCAGTTTCAAAGCATTGTGATCTGAGAATATGCAGGGAATAATCTCAATCTTTTGGTATTGGTTGAGACCTGATTTGTGACCCAGTATGTCGTCTATTCTTGAGAAGGTTCCATGTGCACTTGAGAAGAATATGTATTATGTTCTTTTAGGGTTGAATGTTCTGTATATATCTATGAGGTCCATCTGGCCCAAGGTGTCATTCAATGCTCTTGTTTCGTTATTTATTTTCTGCTTCGATGATCTGTCTATTTCTGAGAGAGGCGTGTTAAGATCTCCTACTATTAATGTATTCATACCAATAGGACTCTTTATCTTGATTAACAGTTTTCTTATGTAATTGGCTGCTCCCATATTGGGGGCATAGATAATTACAGTTGTTAGATCATCTTGGTGCATAGTCCCTTTAAAAATCATGTAGTGTCCTTCTGTATCACTGACTACAGTCTTTAGTTTAATATATAAATTATCTGTTAACGGAATCGCTACCCCAGCCTTCTTTTGAGGCCCATTGGCATGAAAGATGCTTCTCCATCCCTTCACTTTCAGTCTGGGTGTATCTTTAGGTTCAAAATGGGTCTCTTGTAGACAACATATGGATGGGTCCTGTTGTTTTATCCAATCTGCAACCCTGTGTCATTTTATGGGTGCATTTAGGCCATTCACATTGAGAGTGATTATTGATAGATACATTTTTATTGACATCGTGTTACCTTTGAAGTCTTTCTTTCTGTAGATTGTCTCTATATTTCTGTTCAATGCTATTCTTAGGATTTTTCCTCTTTTATAGAACCCCCCCTTAATATTTCCTGCAGTACTGGCTTGGTGGTTGCATAGTCTTTTAAGCCTTGCTGATCTTGGAAACTCTTTATCTCTCCATCCATTTTGAATGTCAGTCTTGCTGGATAAAGTATTCTTGGCTGCATGTTCTTCTCATTTAGTGCCCTGAATATATCTTGCCAGCCCTTTCTGGATTGCCAGATCTCTGTGGACAGGTCTGATGTTATTCTGATGGGCTTTCCTCTGTTTTTTAAGGAAACTCTTTGTCCTAGCGGCTTTCAAGAGCTTGTATCTACAATTATGATTCCTCAATTTGACTACGAGTTGCCATGATGTTTTTTTGGAATCTATAATCTTGGGTGGAGATCATTCAGCCTCTACTACATGAATGCTGGTTCCATTTGCATGATTGGGAAAATTTTCATGAAGAACTTATCCACTATATCTCATAGACTTCTTGCTTTCTCTTCCCCTTCAAGGATTCCAATAATTCTGACATTGCAAAATTTCATGGCATCATTTATTTCCCTGATTCTGTTTTTGTGTCTTCTAAGCTGTTTTGTTCCAGGCTTCCTCCTGATTCTTTCTCTCTATCTATTTGTCCTTCAGATCACTAATTCTATCTTCTGTCTCAGTTACCCTAGCTTTTAGAGAATTTTGTTTAGATTGGAACTCATTGAGAGCATTGTGAACCTCATCCCTGGTCGCTTTCAGTTTGGCCCTAATCAATTCCGTTTGGTCATCTATGGCTTTCTCTAACCTAGCTATTGCCTGGATAATTGTTAGCCTGAATTCTCTTTCTGACATATTGTCTATGTTGATAGCCATTAGCTCTGTTGCAGAAGGCCTATCCTCTGTATTTTTCTTCTGTTGGGCATTCCTCCTCCTAGTGATTTTGGTGAAAGATGACTGAACGGATGTAGCTGGATGTATTGACCATGGTGCAGTCAAAATACACCCTGGAATGCTTCTGAGCAATCAGGGTTCCCCACCCAAATGAGCAAAAAAATAAAAGAAAAAGAAAAAAAAAAAGAGAGAGAGAGACAGGAAAAAAAGTGAAGATAAAAGAGAAGGTTCAGTCCAAATGGGCCTCAAGGTATTCTTGATGAAGTATACAAACAAAAACAGACAAACAAAAAGACTGATAAAAGTATAAGACAAGAGAAAAAAATTATATATGCAAATAAAGGAAGAACCTCGTCAAAAAGAACCCCAAGTATAAGATTTATATACTATCAGGACAAACACAAAAACACAAAGACACTGGCAGAAGAAAAAGATGGGAGAGTGGTTATATATTCTCAGTATGGGTGAGGAAGTTTGTCTTGATTCTTCCTGGATGTATCTTGATATCTTTGTTAAAGGACTGTACTTTCCTAAGATAAAGGGGGATTAAAAATTGGTTTACCTATAGGGATAGAATTGATTGTGGAAACCTTGAATTTAACTCTATATGAATATTAGAAAATAAAAATAAAAAAGGAATAAGCTAGACTAAACTAAACTAAAATTTTAAAAATAGAAATGCGAAAGAAAAACACAGGTGTATGTATCAATATGTTCAGGTTAGAATATTATTATGGAATTTGATGTACTGGACATCTCACTGTGACGGTAAATAGGTTAAAAAATTATCTATATAAAAAAAATGAACCAGAATAGTGGGAACGAGTTAAAAATAAAAGCTGACCTATGAAGTAGTGGTGGTTGTTCTCGTGTAGTCTTTTTTTTTTTCTTTTTCTTTCCTGGTTGGTTTGGGAGGGGCCTGTCATGTGGGTTTTCAGTCAATGATGTTCCCTGAGTTAAGTCCTCCCGCCCCCCATAAGGGTGTGGGCTCTGAGGAAACCGGTTATTTCAGTCTTTTGTTCTATGGAGGTTTTTATGTTTGTTCACGTTTTTTTTCTCTCATCTTGACCACTTTTGATGGTTTTTGTAGGTTTAGAGGAAAGCAAACTGCACCCTGACTCTCTCTCAGAGAAAAGCCCCAGTCTGGTCCCCTGTGGATGCTGCAGAGCCCATATAAATTCCCCCTTGGCCTCTGGCAGAGCAGGTTCCGAGTCACGGTCCCTGGGGACGCAGGATCTTCTGCTTGTACCCAAAACCATGGCAGTGGTGGCTGTCTGGGCATCTCCAGACCACCAGAGAGGTTCCAAGCAGCGATTGCACACTGAGATTTTCCCGCTGGCCCGGACTGGGATTGCCTGTTCTTTCTGGGTCTAAGAGCGCCGGGCTTGCAGGCACCTCTCTCAGGGGAGTGTTTGGGGCTGGCGCATGTCTCAGGCTCTGAAACAATGGCACCGGTCTAAGAACGCCGGGATGGGCCTTAGCCCACCTCTCTCAGGGGAGGGTGAGGGGCGCACACATCTCAGGCTCTGTAGCATGGCTCGGCGTTCTGCCATCTGGCGAGGCTCCCAGCCCCTCACAGGAGCTGGACCCCACGTGTTCTTGGGCGCTCCAGTGGCTCAGGGACCAAGACCTGGTTTCTCTGCCACACTATCTCTGGCTCAGCACCAGGGGAGGCTTTCCTGGGTCCGGGGACTTAAACCCCTGTCCCTAGCCTCCCCGATTCCCACAATGTCCCTCCCTCCCCATGATCCTTTGCTCTTTCTGAGTGCTTTCAACAAGTCTCCAAGTTAATGCTGGTCCCTGGATGCAGAGCACTCTCGTATTAGGGGTATTACTTTCCAATTGGTCGCCGCTAGTGGCTCCCTCCCCCTTTTGTTTATCTTCACATATCAGTCAGACATTCCTACTCCACTTTATCCGCCCACTGGTGTCTTCTGCCCCTGTAGAGATCCAGACGTGTATAATTCTGATCTCAGGCTGATTTCATGGGTGATCAGAGTTCTTTGATAGGTAATCAGCTAACTTTAGGGTACAGGTTGAAACGGCACCCCCTCCTACATCCCCGCCATCTTGTCTCCTCCAGGTTCAATATTCTGACTCTCAAGCCAATTACCTGAGTATCTGTCTGGAGTTAGGTGCTCATGGTGTGTCTGGATTTTTGTTTTGAGCAGCCTATGAAATTGGGGTGGGCTCAAGGTCCTTGCAGTTTTCTCCCAATTTGGAGATTTTGCGCAACTCTGATGGGCATAGGTTCCTTCAGGATGGCAGGCACAGTCTTGCGGTGTGGCTCCAGGAGATCCATTCTGGAGAGAGTGTGGGCCAGGACTTTGAGGACAGAAGTGTGCAAACACAAACTCGGGTTAGGTTTAGGGCCAAGGTGATGGCAGGCCCAATCTGCAGCCCCTGAGTGAGCTCATCGTGATATGAAATTCGGGTGAGTGGGAGCCCTTAGCTCAGTCGTTTCTCTCTGGATTTTGTGTCTAGGATGGCCACAGAATGTAGGGGTGGCCTCATGGCCCATGGAAGATTCTCCCTCTCTGGGGATTCTACCTGGCTCCCAATAGTTTGGTGTCATTCTGGGGGAAGGAAAGAGTCCTGTTTTCCGTCTCAGGGGTCCCCCAAAAACAGGAATTCTAGAGACTGTCTCTGAGTCCTGGTGCCTGGGAAGCCCCACCCAGGTTTAGGATTTGGGCCTAGGGACATGGCACCATGGCCCAGTATTCTGGTTTCTGATTCAGCTTCTGAAGGGGCTTGTTTTGATACTGGAATCAGGCTGCGGATCATGTTTGTATCCAGGGTGGCCCTCATGAGAAGGTATGTCCTTCTTGGCCATACAGGTGGCTCCCATTCTGAGGTTTGGACACTTACCCCAACAGCAAGGTTTTCTGCCATGGGGATGGAGGGGTACTCTTTTCCGTATCAAGTTCCCCCATAGGCAGGGATTTGAGTTCAGTTTTTGGGACAGAGACCTGAATCCAGTTTGTTAGGGATGACAGCCTTGGGCCATGGCAGGTCCCATCTGCTGAATATGCGGCTAGCTCTCAGGGTGGCTGACAGGAGGTCAGAGCTCAGGCTGTGTCAGACAGAACATTAGTGCACAGGGCAGCCTATGATATTTGGGTGCTCTCGAGGGCCTTGCAGGTGGATCTTCATGTGGGGTTTCTTGGCTGACCCACAGGGCACTTCTTTTTTCTTGTGGGCACGCAGAAGTCTGCATTGTGGCTCCAGAATCCCCAACCTGGAGGGCTTGTGTGCCAGGAGCATTCAGATGGAAGTCTGAAAACACAAGCTCCAGTTAAGTTCAGTGCTGATCGCATGGCAATTCCAATATGCATGGGCTGATTCGAAATCTCCTGCACCTGAGTAAGGGTGAGTGTTAGACTTTCGCTCACGCTGGAATTTGTGTTCATGATAGTCGCCTAATGGAGGGTTGGCCTCGTGAGGCCATGGAGGTTTTCCCATAGTGGGTCTTCGGAGCTGCTCCAAACAGCAAGGTTTCCTTCTGCAGGACAGGCGGAGTCTGGTTTGTTGGCTCCAGCCTCTCCCATATAGAAAGTTTTGATAGCAGAGTTCTATTGCAGACTAGGAACATGGCAGGTTCGATCTGGTGGCTCTGAGGTGAAGTCCCAAGGTGGCTGAGCCTACATGGAGTCTCATGCTGATGGGTCACAATGCTGGTTTCTGTCCAGGGAGACCTTGGCATGTGGCAGTGGCTCAGGGGCCATGCATGATTTTCCTACACTGAGGATTGGACACAGCTCCCAAGAGCAATGTTTCCTTCTGGGAACAAGGGGTGCTCCTTTTTTAGCTCAGAGACGACATGTTGGACCACAAGTTGGTATTTGAGAACAGGCCTCTGGGAAGAGATGCCTGAAAACCAAAACGAGGGTTCAGGTTAGGTCCTAGGGGCAAGTCAGTTTCAACCTGCCTCTCCCCTGGGCCATCTATTCCATCTTGATCACATGACTGGGGCAATATTGTGGGGATTTTTTCCAGCCCCCAGAATTTCTCAGCTTGTATATACTACTGGCATACATGGGGCTCTATATGCCAGGCTCAGGCCTGGTGTGCTGTGCCCAGCTTCTGCTCTCACAGCTACAACACCTTGAGCCCACGAAGTCAGAGGCTGGGGCTGAGGAAGACTGGGGCTGTCAGATGTGGGCCTGAGGAAGAGACAGGCTAGGCCACACTGAGTAAGACTCCAAAGATTGTTATTTGTCTGAAAGGAGTGAGTCGTCTCAGATCCCTGTCCCCATGGAATTCAGTTGGGGAGACATTCCAAGGATTGGGTCTTAAATGCAGACCACATTGAGTGGTGGGAAAAGTTCCTTTTATTTATAAGGCAAAAGGGAATTCAATCATGCTGATGATACTTTCTCTTCTTGGATCTACAGCACCAGCCCTATATTAAGATCCTGATCCACCTCATGAGCCCATCCAAACACCCACTCTGGCACCCGCTGCATTATTGGGGCCTGAGCTGGCCCACCAGATCCCTACTGCTGTGGCTTTCCAGTCAGGAAGAGCAGTGACATCACCTGGCCCTGTTGGGGCCAGTGAAGGTAGTAGTCAGGGTTATAATTCACGCTCCTGAGATGGAAGAGCCAGTGTGTCTTTTGCCTGAACTGGAGGTCCAGCAGTGTCCTTCCCCTGCTCCTGGAGATCCAGAAGGGCCTGAACCACCACCTGCCTCAGTGGCGCAACCAGCCTCTGTCCCTGAGCAGCAGCTGGTTCAGGCTGTAGCCCCAAACAATGCTTTCTCCTCCCCTGTCATTGCCTTCTTTGTAATATTTGTGTTTTGTAGACACCTGTATAATGACTTAATAGATTTTGTTCATTAAATAAAGTAGAATTCCAATTTTCATAAAATTTTCCTCAGATCCTTTTCAATGGTATATCGACATCTCATGAGGTACATCCAGAGTTTGGCACAACCATTTACTTCTACATCATTTCCATCACAGAGACACCTGTGCTACTAATCACTCACTGCTCATTCCCTCACCCCAGTCCCTGCAACCACTGCTCTTCTCTCTGTCTCTGGTAAGTACTTTACTTGTCTTGGATTTTCATGTGCCTGGAATCCTACAGTATGTCCTTCTCTGTCTGTCTGCAGAACATAAGTGTGATTCACATTTAAAAAAAAAATACATATACAAATAACATTTTATTACATAGGAATGTTCCTGAAAGAACAAAGATCATGGGAAGCACCAAAATGAACTCTTTTCATTATCTGTGATAGGGTTCCCTTTCATAAGGATGCCTTGAAAAGCAGAAAGCACAAGAGAAATGTCTGGGTATATGAGCCACTTTCAATTCTTTCATTTTCCTGGATAGACCATGTTTAAACTATTATAATTAGCATAGTATAAAATATTAAATTCATATCTTAAATATTATCATTTATGCTAACAAGTTAGGTAATGAAGTAAATAGTTCTTTAGGTTTTATCCAGACTATGTTTATTTAGTAAATAATGATTTAAATATGAAAAAAGAAGGCATGTTCCTTCCACCAAGAAATAATCACCCATAACACACAGTGACCAACTTCCCTGCCTTTCCCTCTAATTGTACTGTGTGTGCATTTGCATGCCCACACACACGCATGTGTGTGACAGAGTGGGGCAGGGAAGGTTCCAGGGCTGCATTCTTGTTCTACCAGATGTTCCTGCAGTGGACAGGCACTGTCGCTGCTGTCCCCTTGAGCATTCACAGTGACAGCACTCAGCAGCACCATCTGTTGAACAACTAAGCAATTTCCAATTATTTGGCTCTTATAATGTAAGTGATAAGCATGTTTGTGCCATAAATCTGTTTCTTTAGTAATGATTCCTATAAATACCAATATTGGAACACACGTTAACCACATTTTTGGGGGACTGTTTGCTAGATCCTCTATGCCCTCTTTATTAAGGTGAAGCATTGCTTTGGAAAGGAGGGATCCTGGATTCTATAGATGAGACCGGAAATCATGAGGAGGACAAGCCAGCAGTGATGCCACTAGGGTACTGGGAGTGACCACAGAGGATGGAAGAGCCTGTCCAAAAACACCCTTCATACGTCCTCTCCCACAAGCTTCCCTGCCTTGTGTCCTGGAACACACCTCTCCCATACCTTGTCTCGTGACACTCTCCAGTCACTCCATCCCCTCATGGCCTTAACTCAGATGCTAACTAGAGCAACCAGACCATGGTCCATGCCAGCAGAGGGGTGCATGCCAGACCACTCCTCTCAGCTTGCTCCCTGTCACTCCTGTCTGAACCCCATCCTCTCGAGGAGGAACATCTAAAGACAGTGCAAGTTAGTGGATTACAGACAAGTGTCCATCCAGGTGTAGTTTTAGTGGCAACAGCAAGAAGCACTTGAACTTGTGTGAGCAAGATAGGCCTTTACAAAGCGCATTGGCTGCTCATGGAAGCTGCAGGATGGACAGAGCCTCAACCAGGGGCTTTGACACTGTACATACCTCATCCACACCCCTCAGGATGCTCTAGCTGTGACCCCCTGACCTTGCCAACCCCAACCATGGTATACCTCAAGTTAAGCTTGTCTGAGAGAGGGGACTGTGCTTCCTGCTGAGACCCCTTTCTTACCGTAAGTCAGGTAAGAGGGGGTCCACTTGATCTGATACTCTGTTAGAGGCCATAATCATTAATTCCTATCTTCTCTGCCATAACATGGAGATAACCAGGCACAGAAGATATCCTCAGAGAGAGGACATTTGGGCTTTCCATGCAAGAAGAGAAAGAAATACCAGTGAGTGGGTTTCAGTGAGAAAGGAGAGCTCTGAGCACTAGGGGAAGGGCTGCCATGGGCCAGGTGCTGCAATATTGGTCAGTGGCACAGGCTTTGTATTGACTTATACGGAGTGGCCAGACTTCCTCCTACCAATAGGTCCATCAAAAACCAAAATGACATCCATAAAATATGTTCAACTCCAACCACGGAAAGACAGCAGGACCCAGGCAGCCAAGGAGGCCTAAGTTTCTTTGTGCCAATGATTACACGGTGGGGAAAAAGTGGGACAGGCATCATGGAACTGAGGGCAACTAATTTCCCTGATTTGGGGAGAAAGAGCCCCATCAAAAGGCACCCCCATATTTGTTCCAAAAACAGGTGACAGTTCAGGGGGCTCCAGCCTGCCAGTCTCCACACTGAGGATTGTCCATGTCCAGGATACAAGCTCTAGGTGACATCCTGTCCCAGGGCTGTCCTGGGTATGATGGATGAGCCCCAGTGTTGTGGGATCCCATATGGAGGGGATGAAGGCTTTCTGGAAGGACAAATGAGTCAGGGGATCCTGGATTGACAGGCTGAAGGGACACAGTAAGTTAGAGGCCCAGAGCCCATGACAGCAGTGTGTTCCCTGTAGGCTAATTTTAGCAGGTAAAGCTAAAGATTATTGAGTATCTTTTGAGAGCATCAATCACGCAAGTCAAACCCCCTAACAATTCTATGAGGAGGGTAGAAATGCTGTCCCTGTTTGACAAAGAAGGAAACCAAAGCTTTAAGAAAATGTCCCTTTACATGCTCCACATTGAGTTACAGGTAGGATTTGAACGCAGGGCTTGGCGGCATTAGGGCCCAACCTCACAAGAAGGTTGCCTCCAGATGCTTCAGAAGTGACTTCTCAACTCTGAGTTTACACGAGCCTTTGTAACCAGGAATAAACCTCCTCCTACCCAAACAAAGGCTGGCTGGTACTGGGAGAGTCCTCAGTGCCAAGACACAGCATTGTCAGACAACAGAGCCAGGACAAGCCCCAGTCAGAGGTAGCATCACTGCCCCTTGAATTCAGTGAGGTCTCCAGGCCTCGGGGTTGGATGTGGAGCTTTGTGCACCTCTGAGTTCCAGGGGCGAACCGTGTGGATGGAACACAGAGTCCAATGGCAGAGAGACAGCAGTTCCAGCCCCTGATCGGCATCTTTGTAGCTGAGTGACCCCAGGCAGGGCTCTGAAGCTATAGACCCCATCCTTATATTGGAGAATGTAATGGGTACTGATAAGTGGGATGTAGAAAGAAATGACTCATACAGTTCCTGCCTGGTGCCTGGGAGCACATGTGGAGTCCAGACGAAAGACATCTGTGTCAGTGACCAATTTACCCATGTACCTGTTCTTCACTTGTTGATTCTGGTATCATCCTTAAGAAACAGATGACAAAGCTAAGGTCAGGAAGATTTCTTCTCAGGCTTTCTTCCCTGAGGTTTATAGCTTTAGCTCTTAAATGTACTTCTGTGACCCATTTGATGTTCACTTTCTGTCTCCTCTGAGGGGAGGGTCCACGGACCTTCATTCAGTCATTTATAATTTTATGTATTTGTATGTGTAAGAACGGATGCTGTTTAGTCACCGTAGTACCTTAGGTTGTCACTTGTAGGGACTTGTCAATAGATCCGCAAGAATCTGTGGAATAAGATTTATTCTATCTTTGAAGAAATTCGCTGAGATTATGAAGGAAGTCCAAAAGGAAGTTAACTTGTATCTTCTGTGGAGGTGGAGCAGTGTCCTTGTTAAGAGCACACACCCACCTCTGGTGGCCACAGGTGACATTGCAGGAATTCCTTGAACTGTCTGCAAAACAAGCCAGTCAATGTTGTGCATCTTCAAGGATTCACAGAGAGATTAAAACAGTTCCATAAAATTCAACTTTTCGGAGTATGTCTTCTAGGAAATCTGCAGAAATGGGCTTTTTCCCAAATGCACTATTTCGAGAAATAGTTTCTGAGTAGCTGAGTCAGGCCCTGGGTTTCAGGATAGAAAGTAGGGAGAATTGTGGATGCTTCCCAAGAGGCACAGGGTGTATGGTGGGATAGTGTGGGAAATAACTGGTCCACATCACAGCTCTGTATATTTGGTTGAAAGAAAGCAATAAAAGAAAACAAGCCATATTTATGGATTCCTTTGCTTACACTAAACATAAAACATTTTAGACAATTTGAAAACTATCACTCAGCAAATCTGTATCCTGTTTTCCCAGTCAGATGACATGAATTTATATTCCCAGCTTATTTTTTACTTATTAGGAGAAGATGGTGTCATATATTGAACTTTTAATGACTCTACAAAAATCCTTGTAGAACTAACAGATGGATTAAGTCCTAAACTTAAGGACACAGATTCTATATACAAAAATGAGTTTCATCTCTATACATGAATAACATGCTATCAACGACAGGAATTATTTGTAATTGATAATCACTCAAAAAGAATAAAATGCATAATAATTATTTTCACACGGAGGGAAAGACCTGAATAATGAAAATTTAAATCATCAATGAAAGAATTTGAAGAAGACAGAATTAAGTCTGGACATCCCATACTGATGGAGACATGGAATATATGTAATCCAAAGTCCACACTGCATAAACAATCTAAATATTCAGTGAAAACTCCATCAAGATCTAATACCATTTTTAGAAATAAAAACAATAGTCCTACAGAGTGAATAATACCTTAAAGGGCCCTGAATATCCAAAGCCATCTGGAGAAAAAAACAAACCTGGAGGTATCATGCTTTATGAATTAAAAATGTATTACAAAGTTGTAGAAATTGTATGGTATCGACCGACAGACAGACACACAGATCAATGGAACAGAGTAGAAAACCTAGGAAAAAAAAACCCACACATATGTAGTCAACTGATTTCCAACGAAAGCTCCAAGAATGTAAAATAGGGAAGCAACACTCTCCACAATAAGTTCCTTTGGAAACACTGGGAAACCTCAAGTAAAGCAGTGCAACTGAATGTCTATCCCACCTGATCCAAAACAATGAAGTCACAATGTGGCAAGGACTTCAATAAAACGGTTACACCCAAAAATACATAGCTGGAAATTGGTCAGAATGTTTTTAACACCCCTGCCTTTATATAACAAGCTCCATGACCAAAATTTGAACTCCAGATTCTGACATCTAGAGTCAGATGCTGTGCTGACTGAGCCAGTCAAGAACCTTTTAAAACTATGTGGCACAGAGGTGTCAGAATAGATCTATTCATTCATCCCCTTAACATATTTTTTGGAAGAATGTTTCTTGATATCCTTATTGACACTGAGTTTTAGATTTGATATCACAAGCAAAGGCTACAATGAAAAATAAACAACTGGGACTGCATCAAACTAAAAGCCTTCTGTAGAGCAAAGGAAATCTCCAATCATCAACATATTGAAAAGACAACATACTGAAAAGGGGAAAATATTTGCAAACTACCTAACTGATAAATGTCTTATACCCAAAATATTGAAGAACTCATACAACTCAATAAGACAAAAACAGATAGCAATTACAAGATGAGAAGAGTTCAGACTAGATATTTTTCAAATGAAAATACACAGAGGACCAACAAATACATGAAGAGATGTTCACCACCACTTATCACCAGGGAATGCAAATCAGAGCCCAAAATGATGTCACCTGTCAACTTTCACCTGTCAGAATGACTAGTATCCAAAGACCAAGCAAGAATTTTGGCCAAAATGTGGAGGAAAGGGAACTGTGCTCTATTGGTGGGAATGTCAACTGGCTCTGTTAGTAGGACTGTAAATGGGTGCTGCCACTATGGAAAACAGTGTCAAATTTTCTCAAAAAATCAACATAGGGGTACCCGGCTGACACAATGAGAAGAGTGATGGACTCTTGATCTTGGGGTCCTGAGGTTGAGCCCCACATTGGGGGTAAAGAGTACTTAAAAATAGATATAGAGCAACCATATCATCCAACAATTCTCTTATGTATTAGAATGAAGCCAAGTCTTCTCTCTTCTACAGTGAAGGCGTTTAGGGGTGCCTGGGTGACTCATTCATTAAGCATCTGCCTTTGGCTCCAGTCATGATCCCAGGGTCCCGGGATTGAGCCCCACATTGGGCTCCCTGCTCAGTGGAGAGTCTGCTTCTCCCTCTCCCACTCCCCCTGCTTGTGTTCTCTCCGTGTCCTTCTCTCTGTCAAATAAATAAATACAATCTAAATAAATAAAATAAAATGAAGGCATATAGTTTGATGTGCCCCGCTGTTTCATTCCATCACTGAGGGTCTCTGCTTCTTTGAAGTAGACTGTGAAGGGTCCTGGCCACCAATCTAAGGTTTAAAGTCTCAGGTCAACTGCCCTCCAGAGCTCTACTCAAATCCTGAGAAGTTAGCTCTCAGTCTATTCCTCTTGTATCCACAGCTCTGTCTTCACCAATCTGTCCAGACCCAGCCCACCACCCCCTAGGAACTTCACATAGCTTGTGGTTTGGCTGACCCAGGGCTTGCTGAGTCAACACTGGGCCCAAAGCTATGTCCTGGGCTGGCCCCTACAAACAGGCCTGGGTCTCAAAAACCTACTACCTACTTAGCAGAATGCTCGCAGAAGCACAGGCCCCCAACCTGTATACTTGCTGATCAGGGAGCATATCCCAGCCCTTGCAGTCCCACTTTATCCAACGAGCCATCAGGTGTTCTGTGCAAATTCCTTCCACTTTTGACCCTCAAAGAGTCGAGACTCTCCGCAGCAGGTGAGAACAGGTTAAGTCACATGCACATGATCACCAAAATCTTGCTGGCTTTAAGTCTTCTCCTACTCATGCAGATATTTCCTTCACTGCTCAGCAGTATCTGGAAGTGAGGATACTCTACCAAGTCTTCTGATCTTGAAACCTTCTACCCTTCATCTATCCCATGGTCTGATGTGCCTGGTGTCTTCCTTCTTCCCACAGAAATCTTTTCTTCATGACATCCAGCCTTCGGATCTGAGAGCTGCATTCACCCATGGAATCCACCAGGTAACTCATTTGATCTTTAGAGCCTCCCTGTTGATGGCATGAGAATAATAATCTGGAGTTTATGGATTTCTAGGAATTTCTGGAGTGAATAAGTGATAAATATCTGTCCAGCTGTCTCAGATTTTGTTTTGTGTAGGGAAACATTGACACTGACAGGGCAAGCAAAATCCATTCACATGAAACATATTTCATATATATACATGATCAAAAAGCAAACTTCAACCCATAATTTGTCTCATTGTATATTTATATTTATCCAAAATTATGACTTAACTTTGATTCCTTCAAAAGGTCCACATAACAGAGCAAGAGGCTATTTTAAGTGGTCAATTTGAACAGAACCCTAAGTGGTGCTTTTCTTCTCCCATTGCTGAGCTTTTCTGCCTCCAACTTGCAACACATAGCCTATTCTTTCTACCTCTTTGGAAGAAAGCCAGGTGCCCATCTTAATGCTCAATCCCCCCCCCTTTTTTTGTTGATAGTGTCCTCTGGTAATCACACAGGAACCATGGCTGTGCCAGGTGAAGAAGACAGACTACCCACAAGGGAATTGCATTTCCACTTTTGGTACCATTATCTGAGGTGAAATGTTAGATCCCAATAGGGGAAGTTTGGAGTGAATTTTCCTTAACTCCTTCCACACCTGGGTGTGGAATGTGATTGCCCTAGGCCCTGACTGCCACAGCAGGGAGCATTGCTCCAGAGCTCCAGACTTTGGAGACTGTGGGAGGATTAATGCTGAAACAGCCTGTAATCAAAATAGTTTGGGAGTGAGGGAAGGAGAAACAGTGAAGCATCCGTGTAGGAAATACCCATTGGATGCTAAAAGTACTTGAATGCTGAGCAAGGACTGGGCCTGATGTCTTTCATCTGACATATGCTCCCCACAGAAGGCTCCAGATCAAGGACTAAAGCCACGGTTGATGCCAAACTCAGAGTAGAAATTTACAGACCCTTCCAGGCAGTGGAGATGTGAGAGAAAGTGCGGGATTTTGGAAGCAAGGCACCAAAACTTCAGTGCCCCGTTTCTCATATGCTGGCCCTGTACCTATGGAGTCTTCAAGTCTCTGTTCCCTCACATAGTACACAAAGACCATGATGGTGCCTTTTCTTTCCTTATGCTTGATCAAATGTCATGAGAGAAATCTAAAGCTTGCTTAGAGGTGAGGTTTATTGTTAGATGAGGTTATTACTGACTCATAACAGAGATTCTGAAGTATGGATTTTGTTATTTTACAATCCTGTGAACGTGTTTTTGAGTTGTGGTGACATTTCTCCCCAGGCTGATTGAGGTACCACTTAGGGAACAACAAACTCCTGAGGCCCAAGTAGCAGAAGGCTTCCCTCAAGAGAAGGCACAGGGTCCAAGTGAATGCTCATTACTAACAATCCTTGTCTTGAACTCTGGGCATTACCTGCAAGACTGGCCTTTGGAGAAGTACAGTCATCATGAGTTAAAAATTTGCCATACTAGCATTTGTTGGAGCTTTCACAGTGATGATCCTTTGTCAATGCTTAAGTGGTTCTTTAGATAAATAGAAAACAGAAGGAAAATAAATAGAAAAAGAGATAAATAGAAAGAAAATGAAAACTTTCAGTCTCTTTCTATGAAGACAGAATTACCCTGGTCCTCAAACTGGGCAAAGATCCCATCAAAAAGAATTTCAGATCAATATCCCTGATGAGTATGGACACCAATATTCTCAACAAGATCCTAGCTAAGAGGATCCAACAGTACATTAAAAAGAATATCCTCCATGACCCGGTAGTATTGATCTCTGGGAGGCAAGAGGCGTTCAATATTCACAAATCAATCAGTGTGATAGAACAAATCAATAAGAGAAGAGAGAACCACATGGTCCTCTCAGTTGATGCAGCAAAGCCATTTGACAAAATACAGCATCCATTCCTGATTAAAACACTTCAATGTAAAGGGATAGAGGGAACATTCCTTAACTTCATCAATCTATCAATGAAAAGCCCACAATGAATATGATTCTCAATAGGGAAAAGTTAACAGTCTTCCCTTTGAAATCAGGAACATGAGAAGGATGCCTAGTTTCAGCACTGTTCTTTAACATAGTGCTAGAATTCCTAGAAACAGCAATCAGACAATAACAGCAACAAAATAAAATGTACTCAATTTGGGAAAGAAGAAGTCAAACTCTCTTTCGTCACAGATGACATGATACTTTACATGGAAAACCTGAAAGACTCCTCCTGCAGACTACTAGAACTCATATAACAATTCAGTAATGTGGCGGGATGCAAAATCAATGCCTAGAAATCAATTGCTTTCTTATACACTAACAATGAAAATATAGAAAGGGAAATTAGAGAATTGATTCCATTTACTATAGCACCAAGAACCACAAAATACCTTGGAATAAACCTAACAAAAGAGGTACAGGTTCTGTACTTAAGGAACTAAAGAACACTCATGAAAGTAATTGAAAAAGACACAAAAAGATGGAAAAGCATTCCATGCTCATGATCAGAAGAATAAACATTGTTAAAATGTCTGTACTGCACAGAGCAACCTATACTTCAATTCCATCCCAGTCAAAATTCCACTAGCATCTTCAAAGCGCTGGAACAAACAATTCTAAAATTTGCATGGAACCGGAAAAGATCCCAAATTGCTAAGGATGTTTTCAAAAAGAAAAACAAAACCGGGGGCATCACGTTGCCTGATTTCAACCTTTGTTACAAAGCTTTGCTCACCAAGAAAGCATGGTAATGACCCAAAAACAGACACATAAACAAGTGGAAGAGAGGAGAGAGTCCAGATATGGACCCAAAACTCTATGGTCAAATAATCTTTGACAAAGCAGGGAGAAATATCCAGTGGGAAAAAAGATGGTCTCTTCAATAAATGGTGCTGGAAAAATTGGACAGCTATGTGTAGAAGAATGAAGCTTGACTATCCTCTTACACCATACACAAAGCTAAACTCAAAATGCATAAAAGACTTCAATGTGAGGCAGGAATCCATCAGAATCCTAGAGGATAACCTCTTCGACATCAGCCACAGCAACTTCTTTCAAGATATGTCTCCAAAGAAAGGAAACAAAAGTGAAAATGAATTTTTGGGACTTCATCAAGATCAAAAGCTTCTGCACAGCAAAGGAAACAGTAAACAAGCCAAAGAGGCAACCCATGGAATGGGAGATATTTGCAAATGAGAGTATAGATAAAAGGCTGATATCCAGGATATATAAAGAACTTCTTAAACTCAACACACACAAAACAGATAATCATTTCAAAAAATGGGCTGAAGACATGAACAGACACTTCTCCATGGAAGACATACAAATGACTATCAGACACATGAAAAAAATTTTCATCATCACTAGCCATCAGGGAGATTCAAATTAAAATTACATTGAGACACGACCTTACACCAGTTAGAATGGCTAAAATTAGCAGGACAGGAAACAACAAGTGTTGGAGAGGATGTGGAGAAAGGGGAACCCTCTTACACTGTTGATGGAAATGTAAGTTGTTGCAGCCGCTTTGGAAAACAGTGTGGAGAAGTCTTAAGAAAGTAAAAACAGAGCTTCCCTATGACCCTGCAATTGCACTACTGGGTATTTACCCCAAAGATACAGATGTAGTGAACAGAAGGTCCATCTGTACACCAATGTTCACAGCAACAATGGCCACAGTCACCAAACTGGAAAGAGTCAAGAAGCCCTTCAACAGACAATGGATAAAGAAGATATGGTCCATATATACAATGGAATATTATGCAGCCATCAGGAGGGATGAATACCTAACTTGTATTAATATGGAGGACTGGAGGACATTATGGTTAGGGAAATAAGTCAAGCAGAGAGAGTCAATTATTATATGGTTTCACTTACTTGTGGTGCATAGGAAATTACATGGAGGACATTAGTGGAATGAAAGGAAAAGTGAATTGGGGGAATTGGAAGAGGACCCGAAGCATGAGAGACTGTGGCTCTGACAAACAAACTGAGGGTTTTGGAGGGGCGAGGATTGGGGAATAAGTGAGCCCGGTGGTGGGTATTAAGGAGGGCATGTATTGCATGGAGCACTGAGTGTGGCACATAAATAATTGATCTTGGAACTCAGAAAAAATTAAATTAAATTTTAAAAATAATCATTTGGTTACTTATAGGAATCTTAATAAAATATGAAGAGTGAAAAAATACATTTTATTTAAAATGTAATAATGATGCTATTTTATATCTTTATGAGATTTAAAGCAAAACATCCATGACCTACATTCTCCTATTGATAAAAATTACCTCACTTATCACCTTTATAAAAATAAACTTCCTAGATATCTACTCCACTGAAAGTTACGTCAGATTTCATTCAGCAGAAAGGTGGTGTATTTACAAGGAAAGTAGTAGAATATTTGTGAGAAGACTTTCCATTGTAGCTTTTTTTCTATATTGCACTTTTACCACAGATGATCTAGGAGACAAGACACTGAGAACCCGGAGTAATTCTAATCAGTTCTCAGATGTTTGTCAAATTGAAATGCTCTTTCAGAGCATAGGGAGGTCACTCATTTCATAAAACATACCTGAATAATATCACTTTAAAATATTTTTAGGGACACCTGAGTGGTTCAGTCATTTAGTGTCTGCCTTTGGCTCAGGTCATGATCCCAGGGTCCTGGGATCAAGCCCCACATTGGGCTCCCTGTTCAGTGGGAAGCCTGCTTCTCCCTCTCCTGCTCCTGCTTGTATTCCCTCTATGGTTATCTCACTCTGCCAAATAAATAAATTGCGTATATATCTATATGTAGATAGATATAGATATAGATAAATATATATTTTAATTTTGCAACTTGACACTGTTCCAAAAAATTTTCAGGGATTTGTCAAATTTAAAACAATGTCAAATAGAGCTTCCTTATGACCCTGCAATTGCACTACTGGGTATTTACTCCAAATATACAGATGTAGTGAAAAGAAGGACCACACGTACCCCAATGCTCTTAGCACGAATGGCCACAGTCGCCAAACTGTGGAAAGAATCAAGATGCCCTTCAATGGACAAATGGAAAAGGAAGATATGGTCCATATACGCTATTATGCCTCCATCAGAAAGGATGATTACCCAACTTTTGTATCAACATGAACAGGACTGGAAGATATTATGCTAAGTGAAATAAGTCAAGTGGAGAGAGTCAATTATCATATGGTTTCACTTATTTGTGGAGCAGAAGGAATAACATGGAGGACATGGGGAGATGGAGAAGAGAAGGGACTTGGGGGAAATTGGAGGGGGGGATGAACCATGAGAGACTGTGGACTCTGAAAAGCAATCTGAGGGTTTTGGAGGGGCAAGGGTGGGAGGTTGGGTGAGCCTGGTGGTGGGTATTATGGAGGGCACCCATTGCATGGAGGATGGGAGTGGTGCATATGCAATGAAATCTGGAACACTGAAAAGTAATTTATTGTTTTGTTTTTTTTGTTTTTTGTTTTTTTTTTTTAAGGAGATATGAGACTCTATCTGAGGACTGTGCCTGGGCAAAACCAGAGTAGGTGTCCTCAGGGGTGAGCAGGGGGTCCAGGCCCACTGAGACATTTGTGATGCGCTGGTTGGGGCCTTTTCATTCAGGAAGCATTCACGAAGTCCCACTCATCGCAGGCAATCCTCTAGGAGCTGATTGTGAACCCTGCACAGAACAGACAGCACCCCAGGGCTCCAGACAAGTTAGGGGACAAACAGTGACACTGGACAAGATGAGAGTTAACATCCACAGGACATT
This sequence comes from Enhydra lutris kenyoni, assembly GCF_002288905.1. Lineage (NCBI taxonomy): Eukaryota > Metazoa > Chordata > Mammalia > Carnivora > Mustelidae > Enhydra > Enhydra lutris. The sequence continues at coordinate 97,521 of NW_019154268.1, forward strand.
TTATGTGATGACCCATGGCTTCCACTAGATATTGGTGTTTCAGCACCTGGGTGGCTCAGTGGGTTAAGCCTCTGCCTTCAGGTAGGGTCGTGGTCTCTGGGTCCTGGGTTAATTCCCGCATTGAGCCCCATATCGGGCTCTCTGCTCAGTGTGGAGCCTGATTCCCCTTCTCTCTCTGACTGTCTCTCTGCCTACTTGTGGTCTCTCTCTCTCTCTCTCTCTCTCTGTCAACTAAATAAATGAAATATTTTTAAAAAAGGTTTAAAAATAGATATGGGTGTATTTTCTCCAGCTATGATGAGGTCCACAGAGCCTAGGAGAAGCAGAATATGTAAGTGAGATTTGGCTGATGAATGAGGGCATTCTCTCACCCCCATATAAGCCAGGGAACTGTGAGTTGGAGGACTCTTGGACCTTCTTCCCACACATCTGTGATTCCTCCTTAAGGGTGAAGGTCTGAGAGTTCCTTCTGGAGAAATGAAGGGGCCTGGGGGAACTGTTGATGTGGGCACCTTTGCAGAGCAGAAGGGGCTGGAGGACAGCTTTAGACCCTAAGAGAGTCTTTCCCCACCCAGCCTCCTCCTAGCCTGACTCTACACCAATCCAGGGAATCAGAACAGAGGCTGTAGGAAACATCACACTTAGCAATCTGTTGGAACCCCGACACTGGGTGCCCAGAGGCTGCTCAGAAGACCCAGTGAGAGCTCAGGGACCAGACATTCCCCACCCTGTGGGAGAATAGTGTCAGTGGAAGGAGACCCACTCCGCAAAACTAGTGAAAGAGGCAGGACAAGGGCAGAGGAAGTAACATTTGAGGTACTGAGAGGGTCCTGGGAAGGCCTAGCTAGAGACAGAGTGCCTTAGTTCCCTCCTTGGTTGGATCTTCACAGCACAGTGGCATGTGCAGCGAGGGTAATTAAGAGGCCGGACACCACACCTCCCTGTGAACATGCAGTTGAATTCTGTGGCAAGTGGACAAGGAGACAGACTGAGGAGTGTGTCCAGCTCCCCTAAGAAGGACAGAAATACTCACAGGATTAATCAGTACTCACACTCATAGTGTCTTTTTACACCTTGTCGTCTATGACAAGACCTGTCTCAGGCAAGACTGCCAGATCACAGGTGGACAAAGACTAGGACTGGTCTTTGACAGGAGCTGGAAGCCCAGGGACCCAGGTTCCCACAGGAATTCCCTGGGATATTGGTTTTGGAGGGTGGCCTGTCCTTTCACTCCTCTGCCCAACTATCTCTTCCCAGGGCCATCTCATCTATCTTGCACACATGGCTAGAATAATAGCTCGAGGTTTTATCCAGCCACCAGAATTTCCCAGCCTGAATATGCTGCTGGCATACCTGGGGCTCAGTATGACAGGCTCAGATTTGGAGCACCATACCCAGCTTCTGATCTCACACCTGCAGCAGCTTGAGTCCACAGAGACAGAGTCTGGGAGTGAGGAGGGCTGGGTTGACTGATGTGGGCCTGTGGATGGGGCTGGTTGGGCAACAATGACCAAGCCTAGAGTACACTTGAGTTGAGAGGGGTGAGTAGTCTCATATCCCTGTCCCCATGGTCTTTAGTCAGGGAGACCTCCCAAGTATTGCTTCCTGGACACAGAAGACATTGAGTGCTGGGAAAAGTTTCCTTTTTTTAGAAGGGACATGGGAAGTCAATAATGCTGATGATATTTTCTTTTCAAAGAGCTACAGCTCTAGGCCCAGAGAAAGATCCTGAACCACCTCATCAATTTGCCCCAGCTCCCACTGTGGCGCCTGCTGTATCTTCGGACACAAAGCTAGCCCACTCCACTCCTGGTGCTGGATTTCACGCTTCAGCAAGAGCAGTGGCACCACCTGCCCTGTTGGGGCCAGTGCAGGTGGTAGTCAGGGCTCTAACTCACTCTCCTGAGATGGAAGAACTCTCAGCCCCTTTACCTGACCTGAAGGTGCAGCAGGGTTCTTCCCGTGCTCCTTTTTGGTTTCTGAGGGGCACGAGCCAGCCTCTCTCTCAGTGGAATAACCAGCCTCAGCTGCCAACAGCAGCTCATGGTGGCTGCAACCCCAAGGACGGGGTTCCTTGTCCTCTTTGTAATTTTTGCGTTTTGTATATACTTTTAAAATGGCTTAATAGATTTTGTTCATAAAATAAAGTATTATTAGAGTTTACTTAAAAGTTTACTCTGATCCTTTTCAATGGTATATTGAGGTGCCTTTAAGTACTTTAAGTGTGTTTCACAACTAATTACTTGTGGAACATTTCCATCACAGAGTAACCTGGGCTACTTATCACTCACTGCTCATTACCAAACCCCAGTCCCTGCAACCACTGCTCTTCACTCTGTCCCTGATACTATACCTTATCTGGGATTTTCATGTGACTTGAATCCTACAATATGGCCTTCTCTCTCTGGCTACAGAATATAAGAAAGATATATGCTTTTTCATTGTTTTATAAAAGTAACATTTTATTACAACAAATGTTCCTGAAAGAACGATCGTCATGGGAAGCCCCAAAATAAGCTACTCTCATTATCTGGGTTGTGTTACCTTTCATAAGGATATCTTGAATGGCAGAAATGGGGGTGAATTCTGGGTCCATGAGACACCTTTAAATTCTTTCATCATCCTGCATAGGCCATGTTTCAATTATTCTAGTGGATAATTTATAAAAAACATTAAAATCACATCTTAAATCTTCCCATATATTACTAAGAAGTGAGGTAATAGAGTGAATAGTTCTTTAGTTTTAAGCCAGAAGGTGTTTATGTAGTAAAATAATGACTTAAATATGACAAAAAGAAGACAAGTTCCTTCTCCAGGAAATAATCACCCATAATGGATTTTGTCCCAATTCCAATGATTTTCCCTCTGGTGTGTGTGTGTGTGTGTGTGTGTGTGTGTGTGTGTGTGTGTGTGTTATGCTGTGTATGGATGGTAGTGAGATTTTTTGGGCTGGGCTCTTCTTTTACCTGATGTTCCCACAGTGGACAGGCACTGTTGTTGCTGTCTTCTTGGGCATTCTCTGTGACAGCACTCAAAGACCCGTTGTTGAACAACTGAGCCATTTCCCATTATTTGACTCTTGTCATTCAAGTGATAAGTACATCTGTTCCATGAATCTGTTTCTTTCTGTATGATTCCTACAAGTTTCACCACTTGAACACTTTAATTCAGGGACATCCCCCTTGTACTGATAGCGTCAGAAGTGCTTGACAATCAAGAGAGTGAAGAGGCCCATGGTGGAGGGACTCCAGGCTCCTGAAAGATCACGTGAACGAGCTCAGTATCCAATCTGAAGACCCACTCAGCACTGTCATGTGAAGAAATCTATGGCAACATTACAGCATAATTTGGGCAGTTATTTGGTAAATCAGCATAAGAGAATATAACTAGAACATGTTGAAATCAGCAAGTAAACTTAGATAGTTATCAGCATAGAACCTAGAGAAAATGACCAAAGAAGCACTTGGCTTCCTCAGTCAATAGAGCATGAGGTACTTGATCTCAGGGTCATGAATTTGAGCCCCACATGGAGCACAGAGTTGATGTAGGAAACAAAAGAAAACAACAGAACTTGCACATGACCTAAATCAATTGGGCCTGGACAATAGAGCTGGTCGGTGGTGGGCTCTCTCCTGTTCATTCAGCCTCTGAGCCCTGAGCACTCAGGTGGTGCCAGTCCTTATCAAGCAAACAGTTTCTCCCTCTTGGAGCTCAGGGTTTAGAGGAGCACATGGACAAACATGACTGAAAAGATGAATGAAAGGAGCATTTGCTCCATGAGACAAGTGTAAGGGACTAAACTGGGTCATGAAATCCACCAGGGGAGGGATCTGACAAGGCTACGCTGAGATGACATTGAGAATTCCTGTGGCAGGAAAAGAAGGCAGCCCTGCACAAATCCCACTGTATTTAGCCAGGAAGAGGGTACCATGGT